>NC_080042.1:28142732-28331863 GCF_012489685.1 Lotus japonicus | reverse complement strand
GGTACTGACCCGGACAAAGCGGAACTCTGGATAGAGGAGATTGAGAAGATCTTTGGAGTGTTACAGACTGCTGAGGGAGCCAAGGTGGGGCTGGCAACCTATCTGTTGTTGGGGAGATGCTGAATACTGGTGGAGAGGCGCCAGAGGAATGATGGAGGCAAATCATGTGGAGGTGAACTGGAATTCTTTTCGAACTGCTTTTCTCGAGAAGTATTTCCCAGACAGTGCTCGTGACGAGCGTGAATCACAGTTTCTGACTCTGAAACAAGGAAGCATGACCATTCCGGAGTATGCTGCCAAGTTAGAGTCTCTGGCAAAGTACTTTCGGTTTTTCCGTGATCAAGTTGATGAACCCTACATGTGCAAGAGATTTGTGAGGGGATTGAGGCCTGATATTGAAGATTCGGTGAGACCATTGGGGATCATGAGATTCCAGGCATTGGTTGAGAAGGCAACTGAGGTGGAATTGATGAAGAATCGGAGATACAACAGGGCTGGAACAGGAGGACCGGCGAGGTCGACACCACAGAGTTTTCAGGGAAAAGGGAGGTTTCAGGCGAGGAAGCCATATCAACGACCTGCGGGGAGAGGGTTTACCCCGGGATCTTACAAGCCGATGGCTGCTGCTACTTCTGGAGGGTCGGGAAGCCGTATCCCAAATCGTGAAGTGACTTGTTTCCGTTGTGGAGGAACGGGACACTATGCAAACAATTGCACGAGGCCACCAAGATGCTACAATTGCAACAAATCTGGGCATCTGGCTACGGAATGCAAGGCACCGAAGGTTGAACCGGCTGTGAATGCTGTTAGTGGGAAGCGCCCAGTGGCGAAGGGAAGAGTGTATACCATGGATGGAGAAGAAGCTGAAGGAGCTGATGGGTTGATCAGAGGGGAATGTGAAATTGACGGTAATCTTCTAACTGTACTCTTTGATTCTGGTGCAACTCATTCATTTGTCTCTAAGGATTGCGTATCAAGACTGCATCTGCCTATTACTACTTTGAGTTTTGATCTTATGGTAACTACACCTGCTAGGACTCTAATTGCTAATGCCGCATGCATGCACTGTTCAGTAGTATATAAAGATAGAACTTTTCATGCCAACCTAGTATGTCTACCCCTTAAAAACCTAGATGTAATCCTCGGGATGGATTGGTTATCCCACTACCATTGTCTTTTGGACTGTAGTCGAAAGAAAGTGGTGTTCCCAGACTCGGATCTTTTCGAGTATCTTTCTATTAACCACATTAGTGCATCGTTGAGCGAGGGCACTCAGAAGTACTTTTCATTGCTAAGTCTGGAGGGGAAGAAGGAATCGGATATTCAAGGTATTCCGGTGGTTCGAGATTTTGCGGATGTTTTTCCTGGAGATGTACCTGGACTGCCGCCTGTACGCGATGTGGAGTTTGTGATCGACATTGTACCCGGAACTGGACCGATTTCGATTGCACCTTACCGTATGGCACCTGCGGAGTTAGCGGAGTTGAAATCTCAGTTGGAGGATCTTTCGGCAAAAGGATTCATTCGACCAAGTGTTTCACCGTGGGAGCGCCAGTGTTGTTAGTTAAGAAGAAAGACGGAAGGTCGAGATTGTGTGTGGACTATCGACAACTGAACAGGGCGACGATCAAGAACAGATACCCGTTGCCGAGGATAGATGATTTGATGGATCAATTACGAGGGGCTGCTGTATTTTCGAAGATAGATTTGAAATCAGGCTATCATCAGATCAGAGTGAAGACTGAGGATATACCGAAGACTGCATTCAGAACACGCTACGGACACTACGAGTACCTAGTGATGCCGTTTGGAGTGACAAATGCACCTGCTGTCTTCATGGATTACATGAACCGCATCTTCCATGAATTCTTAGATCGGTTTGTGGTGGTGTTTATTGATGATATACTGATATACTCGAAGGATGCAACGGAACATGAAGGACATTTGCGCCAAGTTCTACAAGTGTTGAGAGAGAAGAAGCTGTATGCGAACCCTTCTAAGTGTGAATTTTGGCTGGAGAAAGTCAATTTCTTAGGCCACGTTATCTCAAAGGAAGGCATAGCTGTGGATCCGGCGAAAGTAGAGACTGTTTTGGCTTGGGAGCAACCGAAGACAGTGACAGAAATCAGAAGTTTTGTGGGTTTGGCTGGATACTATAGACGCTTCATTGAGGGATTTGCCAAGATCGTTGGACCTTTGACTCAACTAACGAGGAAGGATCAACCTTTTGCATGGACTGAGGCGTGTGAATCAAGTTTTCAGACTCTGAAGGAACGTTTGACGACGTCACCTGTGCTTATTTTGCCGCAACCAGAAGAACCTTATGAAGTTTATTGTGATGCTTCGTATCAAGGCTTGGGATGTGTGCTGATGCAACATCGAAAAGTGGTGGCGTATGCTTCGAGACAGTTGAAGACGCATGAGAGGAACTATCCGACTCATGATTTGGAGTTAGCTGCCATTGTGTTTGCGCTGAAGATCTGGAGACATTACCTCTATGGTTGTACTTTCACGATATTTAGCGATCACAAGAGTCTTAAATACTTGTTTGATCAGAAGGAGCTGAACATGAGGCAACGAAGATGGATGGAGTTCATCAAAGACTATGAGTTTACGTTGCAATATCACCCTGGGAAGGCGAATGTAGTTGCTGATGCTTTGAGCAGAAAGATGCATGTCTCGTCAATGATGGTTAAAGAGCTGGAGTTACTGGAGCAATTTCGAGATATGAGTCTAGGTGTGACACCGTCTGAGGGAAAGTTGAAGTTCGGTATGATCAGAATTGCCAGTGGACTGATGGAAGAGATTAGAGAGCAACAACTACAAGATGAGTTTCTGCTGGAGAAGAGGAACTTAGTGATTCAAGGGAAAGACCCGGAATTCAAGATCGGAACTGACGATATCTTAAGGTGCAAGGACAGAGTGTGTGTACCCAATAATCCAGAATTGAGAAGGCTGATCATGGATGAAGGGCACAAGAGCAAATGGAGTATTCATCCGGGAATGACCAAGATGTATCAAGATTTGAAGCTGAATTTCTGGTGGCCAGGAATGAAGAAACAAGTGGCCGAGTATGTAGCTGCATGTTTGACTTGTCAGAAGGCAAAGGTAGAGCATCAAAGACCTGCTGGTATGCTACAGAGTTTAGACGTGCCAGAATGGAAATGGGATAGTATATCCATGGATTTTGTGGTGGCTTTGCCAAGAACACAGAAGAGACACGATTCGATTTGGGTGATTGTGGATCGTTTGACCAAGTCAGCGCATTTTCTACCAGTGAGAACTACCTACAATGTGGAGAAGTTGGCTGAGATCTATGTGGCGGAGATTGTGAGACTACATGGAGTTCCGACAAGTATTGTGTCTGATCGGGATCCAAAGTTTACTTCGCACTTTTGGGGAGCTCTTCATGATGCGTTAGGAACCAAGCTGAGGTTGAGTTCGGCGTATCATCCACAAACGGACGGGCAAACAGAGAGAACTATTCAGTCGCTAGAGGATCTACTACGAGCTTGTGTGCTAGATAACAGAGGAAGCTGGGATGATCTTCTGCCATTGGTTGAATTCACCTACAACAATAGTTTCCATGCGAGCATTGGGATGGCACCGTATGAAGCTTTGTATGGTCGGAAGTGTAGGACACCTTTGTGTTGGTATCAAGATGGGGAGAGTTTGTTGATTGGGCCAGAAATGCTGCAACAGACGACTGAGAAGGTTAAGCAGATCAGAGAACAGATGAGAGCTTCACAGAGCAGACAGAAGAGCTATGCTGATCAGAGACGTAGAACCCTAGAGTTTGAGGAAGGTGACCATGTGTTTCTACGAGTTACTCAGACTACGGGGGTTGGACGAGCTATTAAGTCAAGGAAGCTTGCGCCAAAGTTTATTGGGCCTTATCAAATCACTCGACGTGTTGGACCAGTTGCATATCAGATTGCACTACCACCATTTCTTTCCAACATTCATGATGTATTTCATGTGTCGCAGTTGAGGAAGTACATTCCAGACCCGACTCATGTGATCGTGCCAGACAACGTTGAACTGAAGGATGATTTGACCTTTGAGGCACCGCCAGTGAGTATTGGGGATAGGAGAGTGAAACAGCTGAGGGGAAAGCAGATTTCGTTGGTAAAAGTGATATGGAACAAGGATACGGGAGATGCTACATGGGAATTGGAAGATAAGATTAAGGAATTGTACCCCGGACTTTTTGCTGAACTCTGAGTTTCGAGGACGAAACTTTCTTTTTGGAGGGGAGTATTGTAAGACCTGGATTTTCAGAACAAGCTAGTTTCCGACTCACGCGTAGAATCAGTGTAAGCGTGACAGGAGGTTGATATTTGAGGAAGATTAATGAAGAAGAAAGTTCAGGAATTGCTTGAGGAATGTTGCGTAGTTGTTTTCGGAGTTAGTGCGAGTCGTCTGCACACCTGCCTTATGGCGAGCGTGTCCAGAATAGGCTATTTCGCTCTTAAAGCAACGTTTTGAGTGAGATTTCGAACTCTCGGAAAATTTAAAGATTCTCTTTATTTTTCCATCGACCAGCGTTTCATTTCGGAACTCTGGACTGTACGCACGATAGGTTTCACTTTTCGGATGTCCGCCGACGCTAATTTCTTTGCTTCGAAACCCTATTTTCGAGCAATGGATGAAGACTTTTTCTATTCGGGACTTCTAACGAAGATTCCGTCCGCGTTGCCAGACTTGTTTCGACATTTCCAATCTTTCTTCTGTTGGAAGTTTTGTCGTTTGAGCATCACAGCAAAAAGTAGTTTTTCGGGGCAGATTAACCGACACCGCTTTTGAGTTTTTCGATATCGTTTTTCCCAAATCTTAGATGTTTGTTTTGAGTTCTGGATTTCTGACGCCAGAATCTCTCTTAGAATTTCTCGGTGATCGTGCTGCAAAAATCGGAATCGCGAAATTTTCATTTTCCCGCGATTTCGCCCGCCTATAAATAGGCGAAAAAGCTAATATCCTCTTCATTTTCACCATTTTGGCCGAGATTGTGGAGAGCTTGGGGGGAGAAGGAGATTTCGCGAAACCTTGACCAATCTTCGTGCAGTTCGTCCCTACTTCTAGGTATCAAGGTAACTAACACGATTCCTGCCTCTGATTGTTGTTTCTGTTGCGTTTCTGAAGCCGTTTCTGTGCTCTAAGTTTTGAGCTTTTTCTAAAATTGTCCGATTTCTCTGATTTCTCGCTTGGGTTATGTTCCTTATGTTTCCCTGAGTCTAAAACCTCTGTCAGTAAACTCTGATTTCGATTCATTTGTCCAGGATCTGAAAAATTGACTCAAAACTCTTTTTGTCTCACATTTCGAAACTTTATTGTCGTAAAGACTTAATCTGACTTCGTGCCTTTAGGATTTGTTGTCACGGATGTCATGAGGATCGTTGCTGTCAAATTTGTTTTCAGAACTGATAACTTTGAAGTTTTGAGCCTTTATTTTGGACCAAAATGCCCCTGCGTAGTCGTATTTCGGCCCGATTGTCCGAAAATTGTTCTGACAGTTTCTTTGCCTTAGTTTTACCCTAAAACTACCTTGTAAACTGATTTGATCGAAGAAAAAGAGCCGAAGCCCTTTTCTCCTTATGGCCGTGGGTTTTCCTAAGGGGAGGGGAGTTTTTCGTTTTCGAAAACTTGTCCTTTCGTACCCGTTTGTCGTATTCTGAAGCTTTGATGCTTTGTCTATCGTTTATGTATTGTTTTACGATCGAACTAATCGATTTTGTTTGAATTCTGCTTTGTTTTTCTCCGAGGTTCAGTTGAAGGAACTTTGGAATATTCAGAGCAACTGTTTGAGGACAACCTTGATTTCGAAGCTGGAACAGCTCGAGGTTAGGGCAACTTACATATATATTAGCTATGAATGCATGATAGGCGTCGATCAATTCGACTTATGCTTTACTTTGATGTTGATTATGTTGATGAACTGATGTTGTGATGTTGTGCTTTGTTGGATTGTGCGTTTTGACGCGACTTCGGAGTGGAGATTCATTGATCTGGTGATCTTTGATGTTTCGGGTTGGATGAACAACCCTAGGCAAGTTCAAACGAGGGGTTTGAGACTTAGCCACTTGCTGGTATTTGTTGGAATTCTTAGACTTTCCCCGAGAAACTTCTTTTGGGTGGTTGGTTTTCGGAAAACCTAGAATGAATGGAATTTTGTAAACTAAAGACTTGGGAAACCTAGATTTTGAGAAATAAACTCATAACCTGACTAATCTGAACTGAAATCATTTTTTTATTAACGTTTAAGTATAGGAAAATTGAAGGGGAAAATATTTACGAAAGACGGGGAAAAGTCGACCTTTGTTGTGAGTTATTGGAATTGGGGAAAGCCACTAAGGTGAGCTATGGTGATGATTGAAGTCACCGAGTACTTAGTACTCTTGGGAAGTGTTGTGGAGCCGTGTTGTATTGACCGACACCTAGTGCTCTTGTTGTTTGGGCTGTGTTGTATTGACCGACACTAGACCCTTGTGTTTTCTTGTTGGAGTTGTGTTGTATTGACCGACACTTACTCCGAGTTGTGTTGTATTGACCGACATTAACTCATTGGGTTTGGTTGAGATTGGGTTGTGAGCTAGACACTTTCGTGGTAAGGGCGATTCGTTGTTTGGCTAACCACGTTGCATTCAATCGGGTGAATAACGGGAATGGTTCACCTGTGCATATCATGGTGAATAACGGGAATGGTTCACCTTGCATTAATGATGAATAACGGGAATGGTTCATCATTCGGTGAATAACGGGAATGGTTCACCAAGGATGAATAACGGGAATGGTTCATCCAGGATGGATTTCATCCAGGATGGATAACGGGAATGGTCCATCCATAGTGAAAATGCTTCACTTGTGGCGAACGGGAACGCGTCACAAATCCGGATTCATATTGTGCATTTCACGCATACATTCATGCTGACTGAGACTGTGTGCTGTTTGTTTATTGAAGTAATGTTAGAGCCATAACATGCTAGGATTATTTATATGCTTATATAACAACTTATATATATACCCTGTCACATGTTGTGTGTATATGTACTTATTGCTGTGAGTTGACCCTAGCGCCTTGGCTTTGTCTGTATGTTTGTCTTTGGGCGGTCGGCCTGCTGCCAGATGTCGATGGCCGACTGGTTCTCGACGGTCTCTCCCTCGGGGGGATCAGATATGAGTTGCTGGATAGGGATGCCCCCACCGCTTGGGTGATCGATGTGGCTGGTCACCGGGCGACGTATAGGGGAAGGGTCATGGAGGACCGGACGGATGAGCGAGGACGCCTGACGAGCGGAGTGCTACGGCGTATGGAGCTGAGTTTTGACTTGCCGCCCTCAGTTCATTGTGGACCAGGCACTGGACATGCACCACCTGCACCACCTCCGACTTCACCTACTGTTGAGGAGGACCCAGAGGAGATCGAGCCTGCTGCTGCTTCTACACCTGTTGTGCCACCTCCGGCTACTGCCATCGCTTCTACCGACGTGGCGTCGTCCTCTAGGCTCGTACAGCCGAGGAGGGAGTCTGTTGTCCCATCTGTCTCACGTCTCTTATCTTTCTCTTCACCGCACGGCTACCGTGTGGACCCCTTGATGAGGGTGGAGGAGGAGGATGTTCTCACAGGAGAGGTGGATGTGGAGACCGGCTCGACTAGGGCGGTGCGCAGGACAGTGAGGAGGGAGGTTATGGACTTGGACACCGAGATGATTACGGTGGATTCCGACTCTGACTCCGAGAGCAGTGGGGAGAGCTACTCGCCGAGCAGCGATGAGGAGGAGGATGATTGGTGAGCTGAGCTGGGAGGGTAGGTTAGGATTAGCGACATTTTTGTGTAGAGCTCTGATCGTCAGTTTCTTGTTGGGACAGGGTAGGTTCCGATGTGTGGCTTTTTATGTGGTTCTTTTGAGGAGGATCACAGAGAGTCTGTCGGAGTATAGGGGTCTTCCTTTCAGGCCATTTTTGAGTGCCGACTTTCTCTTGGATAACTGTATTTTGATACTTTTACTCACAGTTCTGGTTTGTATATTTGCCTGCGGGCGTACTACTTTGGAGTCACTGCGGCTTCGCGTGACATGGAGTGCAGCCGAGGCTGTACAGATGTATATATATTTGTATATCGGTTAGTTTAGTTGTTGGGTGTTGTCTCTACTTCTTTATCACTTTGATTTAAAGGAAAGAAAAAAAAATTACCTGTTTTCCGCGTAAAGTTTATTTTTGGTTACTAAAGTGACACCTGGAATTCGGGGTGTTACATTGAGCTTCCCCAAAACTTCGATTCAGCGACACTTCTCATTTTCCAAAACTAATATCCAAATCCTAGAAGTTCATTTGAGATCCTTAACATTTAATTAAAAGAGTTTGAATGTTGTTTAAAGCATTATGGAATTTCTCATGAAAATATTTTCTTTCCAAAACTATAAGTTCAAAAGATCCCGACATCCCCAAAATTCCATGAGAAGGTCTTGAAACCACAAAAGAAGACAAGATTCTGAACCTCAGTTCGTCTTGTCGAGATAAACCCTTAAGAATTTGTAAGACCCAAGTTTTTAAGCTTAGAATAAGTGGAAGAGATTTCCATTTATAATTAGGCTTGACGTATCATGAAGGAAAAACCTGAACAAGAGTTTATCGAATGGAATAAATTTATGAAGGAGAAAGTTCAGGAAAAGCCTAAGGATTGTACCAAAATCGATAAAAAGGTATAGCACGATCGATATACGCTTAAACCTAGGGCAGAAACCCTAGTAAATAGCTAGTTTTCACTTAAAGTCACGATGGAAATTAATTCCAAAAATCTTCAGAGAAATGTTAGAACTTCTCTTATTCCTTATATATCAAGCGTTTCGAGGCGAAACTCTAGGATCTACGAACGTCCGATCTGATAGTTCGAAAACCCTAGAATCAACCGACGATGAAGAATTTTTCTATTCGGAGCTTCAAATGAAGATTCTACACGCGTACACCCATTTCTCTTGATGATTTCAATCTTTCTTCAGAAGGAAGTTTTCTATTCCGACATTCGATGCAAAAAGTAACTTATCGGGTAAAATAGTTTTATACCGACTTTGCATTAGTCACTTAAAATACTAGGAGACCTCTTTTGAGTTTTGGATTTATGTCGCCAAAACCTATCTTAGAATTCACGGAGAATGAAGCCGGAAAAATCGGAATCACGAAACTTTCATTTTCCCGCGTTTTACCAACCTCTATATATAGCCAAGAAATGAGAAAAAAACACAAAAATCTTACCCATTTTCTCTCCAAGGGCCGCGAGTTTGCTAAGAGGAGGAGGAGAAGAGATTTTCTTCATTTCTTGCTTGATCGTTGATTCAACAGTTGCTGCTTGAAGGTATCGAGGTATAGTCGCTAATCCTTACCTCTGATCGTCTTTTCCATAGCTTTTCTCTAGACTTTTCTGAGCTCAAAGTTTTGAGGTTTTTGGAAAATTGTCCAAAGAGCTTGATTTCTCTGTCTAAACATCTTCCCTACGTGCCCAAGAGCACTTCTGTCGGATTAGTTTTTCCGTAATGTCGCCGAAATTCCGCCGGAATCAATTTTTGCATCAAATACCCATTTTTAAGCAAAGTCGCAACCTTGGGTTAAAAACTATCGCCTTAGCTTAGTGCTAGTAGGATTAGTTGTCATAAACGTCGTTGGTGACGTCCCCATCCAATTTGCTTTTCGAAATTTCAGTTTTGAAATTCTGAGCTAAAATATTGACCAAAATACCCCTGCGACAGTTTTTGATCCGATAATTTTTCCGAGTTTAGAATACCCTTAGTTACGACTAATAATAACCTAGGAACCAAGTTTGATCGAAGAAAAATTGACCCACCTAATTACCTAAAGTGGCCGAGCACCCTAAGGGGGGAGGAGGAAAATTTCTTTTTCAAAAACTTGTCCTTTCGCGCTAGATTATCGTACCTCGGAGTATGTACTACTTCGTGTAACCTTAGTGAGTATTGATTACTGAGTTTCTGATAGTTTTTTATGGAATTCTGTGGTTTTACTCTAAAGGTGCTTTTGAGGATTTTCCTGAGGAGCAAGGCTTTGCTTGTGAAGAAGAGTTAGAGGACAACCCTAGAGAATCTTCAGGTGAGGGCTTCTCACTGAATCCTTAGTTATGCTTAGGGTCGATGCTTTCGACATTGATTTACTGTTTATGCACTTGTGTGTGGTTGACTGGAAAAATGTTTTCTGAGGCTTCGGCTGACAATGTAGATGATTCATCTACTAATTGCTTTTGAGATTGACTTACATGGTACGTGCTAAGTGGGTAATCTAGGATGTGTGATGCATGCTTTATATGCTAAGTGCTACGTGATTATTCTAGAATGTGTTGATATATGACATGTTTGTTGACTGTGCTGATTTACTCATGTCTTTTCAATGATATCTGTGATTCTGAGTAGTGAGGATAGCGGGCAGGTCATGCCGATTTTATTTTGAGATTTTGGGGAAAGTTTGATAGAACGAATGAGATTCGGGCCTTGTTATGGTTATGATGGATCGAGACATTCTCGGGGAGTTTATTGGGATTGTGGGATGTTGAAAACTCATAAGATTTGCGATAAGACTAAAAGGATATTATTTTGTAAAGAAAACTCATAAGACATTAAACAACCTCTAAATCTTCAAATAATGATAACAAACTCGAAAGGAAGCTTAGGATGCAAATCTTAGTTTTGGAAAACGAGAAGTGTCGTCGGATCCAAGTGTTGAGGAGATTGTAAGTTCTGAGTATGTTGATACTCCTTCGCTCTTTGAGCAGTTTGTTTAGCCATCCAAGGGATGTGCCGAGAATCTTCACTGAGGCGTGAGACCTTCTGGAAAGCATGGATCTTCACTGGGGCGTGAGACCTCGTGAACAGCATGAAGCTTCACTGAGGCGTGAGACCTTGTGAATGCGGGATATTCCACTGAGGCGTGAGACCTTGTGGAAAGCATGGATCTTCACTGAGGCGTGAGACCTCGTGAACAGCATGAAACTTCACTGAAGCGTGAGACTTCGTGCAAGTGTGTAAATTCACTGGGGCGTGAGACCCCGTGAAACCATAAAACTTCACTGAAGCGTGAGACTTTGTGAATGTGTGAGACTCCACTGAAGCGTGAGACTTCGTGAGAGCATTGATGACCCGAAGAGTTATCGTGAGTGGTTGCACTCATTTTATGATTATTGTATTTTGTCGCAGAATCGACTTTTACCTTAGGGCATTCTTTTTAGAGACAATAAGTTAGCTAGAATTCGTGGCGACGTGTCGATGAGGTCGGAGACGTTGTTTGGCTAATCACATTGCATTCATGCACACATAGGAGGTTAATACACGGCGTGATACTGGACCTCGGTGGATTCCAAAATGGTCATAAGACCCGGATTTCCGCGAAAGAGCGTTTGTAGACGACTCTTAGTAGCAGACCGAAATGGCAGACCTTCGGGTTTACTGCTGATCTGACTACCGTTGTTGTTGGAGTAAGAGGCACGCGGGCAGAAATGGTCCCACCGTTGCTGGTGCTAGGATTGATCCGTTGATGTCCATCCGTTTCCGGAATGCATTTGGTTAACTGGGTTAACCGCCATCTGCATTTCATGCAACATGCATACTGACTTAGTTGCTGAGTGTGATTGATAATTGTTAATTCTATTTGATGCATGCTATTTGTTATTACTGTCGTTACATTCATTGTGGAATATGCAACCCTAGGATGTTATCCCTAGCTATAAGCCTAAGTGGCTATTCTATTATCTGTATCTACCGGTGCTATTATTTACGTAATTCTTTGGAGTTGACCCTCGCGTCTTCTGTGTGTGCTTTGGCGAACTACGCCCTTTGTCAGATGTCCATGGCGGACTAGATCATGATGGTTCACCCTTCGGGGGGAACTAGGGTTGAGATGCTGGAACAGGAGCGCATCGCGGTTGCGAGAGGAGGACGGATGGTGTGCATAGACTTGATCGTTCTGGATTCAGATTCGGACGATGATCATGCTAGCATGTAGGTTTTAGTGCTGGTGTGAGCTCCTCGAGATGGGATTAGTGTAGGAGTAGAGTCCTAGCTCTGACCGTCATTGTTTTCTTTGGGGACAGGGTAGTTCCCACCTATAGCTTTTTGTGTGGTTTCTTTACGGGAATTACAGAGAGTTGGTTGGACTTAGGAAGTCTTGTTTTAGGCCGATGGGCCAACTTATTCTCATTTTTGAAGGTTTGTGTTGCGGACACTTAACCTTACCTTTTGGGTTGTACATATTGCCTACGGGCGCTACTTTTCTTGCTTTCCGTCACTGGAGGTTTACTCGTGACGTGGTTAGCTACTTACAGCGGGGGCTGTAATTTATATTGTATATTACTTCTGTTGTCTTTCGCAATTGCGTTCTATTTATTTCAGTCTTGTTGATATTATCGACGGAAAAAAAATATTCACGTTTTTCCGCATTAAGTTTATTTTTGTTACTAAAGTGACGCCACCGAAATCGGGGTGTTACAGAATTCGCCACCAACGGGGCATAACTAACCGTTATTCCTCACATTTTGGTAGTCCACGAATAAACGATATAAATTGCACCATATGGTCAGCATATTCCAATAATAATTGCATGTTCCAAAATAATGTGCACAAGTATTCACATAGCCTAAGATTAACCATTTAACCACTTAGCAAGTATGGCATGTGAATCAAGTTATTGCGGTAAAACATAACCCTGTCCTATCCACTAGGAAGCAGTAAGACAGAAACCAGTAAACGGCCGAAGCCTCTCAGAAAACGGAGACACACGTCTCATATTAGTTTCACACGGCCGAAGCCTCAAAACATTTTCTCCAGTCAAAGCGATAAAGAAACATAAATAAGAAAGTCGAAGTTATCGACGCCTAAAGCATTAGCTAGCAGTGTAAGTTGTCCTTACCTCCAGTTCTTCCAGAATCACAGTGTAAGTCACACTCCCAAGCTTGTTCAGTCAAGTCTAAGGTTTCCACAAACGAACCTTAGAGCACAAAAGCAAAATCAATCAAAATAAGTCGATACACTCGAAACAATACTAACTAACGTTAAACAAAGCTCAAGGAGCTTCAGAGTACCACATTTAGGCACGAATGGAAAGGCTTTTCTCGAATGGATGAGTTTTAACTCGATTCAAGTTTTGTACAAAAACACTTTATTCGCTAAAACGTGCATAACTCGAGCTACAGAACTCGGAATGACACGAAACCAGAGCCAAAATTTCGACAACGGAGAGAGCTACGCTATAGCTCAGGCCATACAGACCCAAAAATTATTTTTGGACATGGTACCATAGCAAATAAGTTTCGGCCATTATCAAAATAGGGTTTCCCGAACTTTTTCTTCGATCTAATTTAATTCCTAGGTATTCTTAGGCGATATCTAGGCCAGGGAAACTATCAGAAAAATTATCGGGTCGAAAACTAACACAGGGGTATTTTGGTCAGTGTTTTTAGCTCAAAAACGCAAAGTCGGAATTTTGAGAAATAAATTTGATGAGCGTGTTCCTAACGACATTTATGACAACTAATCCTACTGACACTAAGCTCAGTCGAGAGTTTTAAGTCTAAAGGACGAAGCTTTGGCCAAAAATGGGTTTTTCGAGCAGAATTGAAACTCGGCGGCAATTCGGCGAGATTCAGCAGAAAACAACCGGATATTCATGCTCTTGGGCATGTAGGCAATAAGTTTAGACACTGAAATCAAGTTATTTGGACAGTTTTACAAAAAGCTCAAAACTTTGAGCACAGAAAGACATAGAGAAAAGCGACAGAATTGACGATCAGAAGTAAGGAATAGCATCTATACCTCGATGTCTACGCGTAGCAACGAACGGTGCAGCGATCGGGCAAGAAACGGCGAAAAAAATTTTCTTCCTCCTCCTCCTATGGTGCTCGCGGGTTTGGGTTGAAATGGGTGAAGGGTTTTGAAAAATTTTCATTTTCTTACTATTTATAGGTTTTGGAAAATGCGGAAAAATGAAAATTTCGCGATTCCGATTTTTCCTGCGCATTCCTCCGTGAATTCTAAGATAGGTTCTGGCGACAGAATTCCAGAACTCAAAACAGGTCTCTTGGAATTAAAGCAAACGATCCAAAGTCGGTGTAAATCGATTTTACCCGAAAAACTACTTTTTGCAGTTGATGGCGGATGAGAAAACTTCGTTCTGAAGAAAGATTCAAAACATCGACAGAAATAGGTGTACGCGAGTGAAATATTCGTTTAAAGCTCCGAATAGAAAAAGTCTTCATCGTCGGTTGATTTTAGGGTTCTTGAACTATCAGGGCTTTAGTTTCGGCAAACCTCCGAGAACTGGAATCGGACGTTCGTACATCCCAGGGTTTCGTATCGAAACACTTGTCGTGGAAAGGAATAAGAGAAATTCTTATATTTCTATGAAGATTTTTGGAATTTATTCCTATAGTGTTCCAAGGGTTAAATTAATCGTTTCCTAAGGTTCTTGTCCTAAGCGTAAACGAATAATACTTGCGTCATAAGTTTCGTCGATTCGAATCTTATCCTTAACCTTCTCGTGAAATGTCTCCTCTATCCATTTATTCCATTTAATAAACGTTTATCCAGTTTTCTTAATTCACGTCACATCGAATTTATTCGTGAATAAGAGATTTCACTAATTCATTCTAAGCTTAAAAACTTGGGTCTCACATAAGGCGGTGAGAATAGTACATCTGCTTTTGTTGACTAGTTGACTCTTGATCTTGGGCGACGCTTCATGTTGGAACTTGTGAAGCAGAGTGATTAGAGTCAGAGTGAAGCTTGGATCCTTTGATCTTCAGAACTTCTGCTTCTGGACCGTTCACCTGAACTTCTGGTCTTCAGAACATGAAGTACTTCAGATCTTTGAGAGCCCGCTTATCCTTTGACTTCAGAGCTTTCAAGTCTTCAGCTTATGGATCGTTCATCAGAACATCTGGTCTTCAAAGCCTCAGCACTTTTGTAAATTTTGGGGCAAAAATAGGAATTATATTTACTTTTGGAAAAAAAAATCAATGATGCATAAAATTTAAGAAAATAAACATTTATTTAATTTAAAACTATTCATTTTATCGTCACAATTATTTTATAATAAAAAATTTTATTTAATTTTTTTTTAAAAAAATATGTGTTTTAATTTATTTAGTATATTTTTTTTAGTCCCGAAATTGTTTTTAAATTCAAATTATATTAAAAAAAATATTCAAATTCAAAATAGAATTCGAATTTGGATTCTTTAATTTTACTTTAAATTTGAGAAATGTAATTAAGTCTATTTATTAATTTTAGGAATTAATTAGAGTAATTAATTTCTCATAATTTTTTAATTAATTATGGGTATTTAAAAAATTAAATTTTTATTTCGTTCGAAAATTTAAAATTGGTAAAAAAATTGATGCTGGAAATTGAATAAAATCAATAGTCTTTTGATTTACAAATATTAATTTCAAAAAAAAAGGATTTACATGTTGAGAATTCTAAGTCTATAATGACGACATATGATACTTGTCATAAAAAAAATTATGTATATTCCAATGATCAAAGCTGTCCAACTCCATCTACCACTGAAAAAGAAAGAAGAGATGAAAATGGATATTTCTAAATCACAACATAAATTTAGCGTTGCTACGATGAAAGTAATTGTAACATATCTATAACAATTAAAGACATTTGTCCGTACAAACAATGACAAATTGACAATCTTTAAAATAAAAAATAAAAAAAATCATATAAATTATTTTATTACAAATATACTATTTTGTCACATCATCTGAAATTTGTCTTTTTTTAACTATAAGTATGCAAATGATTTTTTTCATCTTCAAAACTTGTTTCTCAAGAGAAGAGGCGGTTTCCTCCGCTTGTCTCATTCGATGCTCGTTTTTTGTAGCAAACTCTCCATCATTTTCTCTATTTCGGATTTTAAAGTATCAATATCTTGTAGTGAACTGTGAACCAATATTTACAGAGTGAATCACCATTTTGGTCCCTAAGAAAGTAGGCGTCGGTCATAGTAGTCCCTAAAAATTATTAATGGTGAAAAAAATCCCTGAAAGTGTTGACGTCGGTCATAGTAGTCCCTATCTATGTTTGGTCGTTAGTCCCTGGGACGGAAAGTGCTCATGTGCCACGTAGGTTTCAATTTAGTCCCCGACGTTATCAATTTAGTCCCTAGGTAATTAAATTTAATCAAAATAATGAGTTAAAATAATAAAAATACAAGAATAGAAAATCTTAATTAAAAAAATAAAAAATAAGCCAAATAGGAAATTCTAATAAGCACAAAGATATCTTTGTTTTCCGGTTTTTTTGTTTTTAGAAAAAAAATCTCAAAATAAACAAATTAAATATTTTGTTATTTCTGAAACTCAACCTACTTCAACCTCGTGAAGAACCCAATCCTCCACCCTCCTTCTCCTCCCTCCCCTTGTCCTGAACATTGCATAGAAATCAGATCTGAGGAGCTAAAACCTAGATTGAAAACCTTTGTCATGCACGGCCTGAAAACAAGGACAACCCCAACACAACAACAAACCCAGGAACTCGAACCCCACCATTGCAGACCCACCCACATTCGCCACCCTCTCCTCCACTTGCTCTGATTCAGTCCAGAAGGAAGCACAAAAGAAAGGAGACGAACCAGATCTATAAATGCTCAGGAACATGAAAGCAAAAGACACATTGTAATTCGTAGCCGCCGTCGGCAGTGGAGGGCGAGGTGGCAAGGGGGGAGGATCTGGATTTGGTGTTCAAAGACCCACCCATCGAAACTCCACCCCCACACGGATGACCGCCGCCGCAGAAACCTTCACCGATCTGGTGGGCCTCAATGAAGGTTGCATCTTTGCAAGATTTTGGTGGTGATTCAGCCATGTTTTCCCAGATCTGGTGTGGCACATCCTGCAAATGTCATGCCTCTCTCTCGAGCCTCGTCCTCTCGATCTCCCTTTCGCCCCACCACCACGTCGTTGCCATGAATTTTCTGGGTGTTGGTGAAGGAGGGTGGGTGATTGCGGTTGCGGGGGGAGGGAGGAGAAAGAGAGGGGGTGGGTAATCTGGGTTGCAGTAGGAAGGGAGGACAAAGAGTACGGTGGGTGATTTGGTTGAAGATGATGATATTTTTTAAAAAAAAATATATTTTTCAGAAAATAAAAAGAAAACAATATTTTGAATTTTCAAAAAATAGAAATTACCTGGTACCTGCTTATTTTTTATTTTTTTAATTAAGATTTTCTATTTTTGTAATTTTATTTTTTTAACTCATTATTTTAATTAAATTTAATTACCAAGGGACTAAATTGATAATGTCGGGGACCAAATTGAAACCTACGTGGCACATAACTTGACACATGGACATTTTCCGTCCCAGGGACTAACGGCCAAACATAGATAGGGACTACTATGGCCGACGTCAACACTTTCAGGGATTTTTTTCACCATTAATGATTTTTAGGGACTACTATGACCGACGCCTACTTTCTTAGGGACCAAAATGGTGATTCACTCAATATTTACAACATTTTCTACCATTGTTATAAAAATGAGAAATGAATAAAAAAGTGATAAATAATATTTATACATATATATTATAGGGAAAAATATGCTATTAGTCCCTGAACTATGGCCGAATATTGGTATTCGTCCCTATACAAATTTTGCGATGAAAAAAGTCCCTAAACTTGATAAACCTAGAGCTTTTCATCCCTCCAGCCAGTCAAAAGTCTAGGTGGCACGCTGACCTGTCGGTTTGAGCTTAAGTGTATTTTTTATTTTCATTTTCCTTTTTCTTACTTTATTATTTATTCCTAAATCCCCAAATTGGTTTCTAGGGTTCACAATCAGAAACGAAGAAGGTTAGGACGAAGACAGAGGCGAGGATACGGAGGCGCAGACGATGGCGGGGCAGGCGGAGGCGACTTGGAAGGCGGAGGCGACGAGGCAGGCGTAGTCGACGAGGCAGACAGAGGCGACCCGGATTTCTGCAGCTCGATTGAGAATGATGTCTGGTTCATCTTCAAGGAATTGTAGCTCTGCATCCTTCAGAGAATCAGAGTGGTGCTTTACACCTCTAAAACCAAGTGGAATCCTGGGAGAAGACTCCACAGGTTGTACATATTTCATATGCTGCCCTTTGCTGTACATTTGGCAGCAATGAATTTTTTACAACTATACTAGATATAATATGTTGCTGTCCATTATGATTGCAGGGGGAGGAATCGATCATATCATGATTGCTTGCCCGATTGCTGCTGGTATGTGGGAAAGCTTTGGCTAGGAGTGAGTACGGTGCTACCGAGAGGGTGTAGAGATCATCTGCAGCAGCATAGACATCCTGATCTGAATGAGAAACAAAATACGGTACTCCGGACTACTTGGTATGCAGTGGCTTGGACACTATGTCTCACCGGAATAATGTTATATTCAATGGTGGAGGAACGCAGGACTTATCACTGTTTGAAGGAGCACAGTTAAAAGCATGGCAGTGGCTCTATAATAGAGTAAAGGGGTTCAACTGTTCTGTATATGAGTGGAGGGTGCAGTCTGTTATGTGCATTGGAAATATTTGATTTTAGCTGCCATGGACTGTCAAGATGTATCAGATTGAAGATCATGGGTTTCTTTTGCTTTGTAGTTTTGGTTGTATTGGGCTTTGGCTGTGCGCATTGGAGAAGTCTTATTTTATTGAGGGACAAGCTATCAACAAGGCTGTAGGATGCATTGTTCTTTTCTGCCAAGAGCACCTCTGTTTTGCTCTGGCTTGTTTTCTTTTATTATACCTTTGTGACTTTTTGCTCTATTTTGAGCTGCACTTGTACATTTTCTCTAGCACCTCTGGTGCTATTATTTATACTATTAATTAGCTTATCCAAAAAAACTAGATATAATATGCTTGCTGTCGTTTTCTTTATAATGCAATTCTGGTGATTTTTGAAACAAAATGCTAATGCAATTTCCATCTTTGGTTGTTATACAGCTTCCCACAGGTTGTGATTATTGTGCTGGTCACAATCCTTGTCATGGGAAAAAAATGTTTGGTTTAGTTAGTAGTTATTTCTTGTTTTGGGATGTTGTGTGGTTTACAGAACAAGAAATAACTACTAACTAAACCAAACATTTTTTTCCCATGACAAGGATTGTGACCAGCACAATAATCACAACCTGTGGGAAGCTGTATAACAACCAAAGATGGAAATTGCATTAGCATTTTGTTTCAAAAATCACCAGAATTGCATTATAAAGAAAAGTACAGCAAGCATATTATATCTAGTTTTTTTGGATAAGCTAATTAATAGTATAAATAATAGCACCAGAGGTGCTAGAGAAAATGTACAAGTGCAGCTCAAAATAGAGCAAAAAGTCACAAAGGTATAATAAAAGAAAACAAGCCAGAGCAAAACAGAGGTGCTCTTGGCAGAAAAGAACAATGCATCCTAGAGCCTTGTTGATAGCTTGTCCCTCAATAAAATAAGACTTCTCCAATGCGCACAGCCAAAGCCCAATACAACCAAAACTACAAAGCAAAAGAAACCCATGATCTTCAATCTGATACATCTTGACAGTCCATGGCAGCTAAAATCAAATATTTCCAATGCACATAACAGACTGCACCCTCCACTCATATACAGAACAGTTGAACCCCTTTACTCTATTATAGAGCCACTGCCATGCTTTTAACTGTGCTCCTTCAAACAGTGATAAGTCCTGCGTTCCTCCACCATTGAATATAACATTATTCCGGTGAGACATAGTGTCCAAGCCACTGCATACCAAGTAGTCCGGAGTACCGTATTTTGTTTCTCATTCAGATCAGGATGTCTATGCTGCTGCAGATGATCTCTACACCCTCTCGGTAGCACCGTACTCACTCCTAGCCAAAGCTTTCCCACATACCAGCAGCAATCGGGCAAGCAATCATGATATGATCGATTCCTCCCCCTGCAATCATAATGGACAGCAACATATTATATCTAGTATAGTTGTAAAAAAATCATTGCTGCCAAATGTACAGCAAAGGGCAGCATATGAAATATGTACAACCTGTGGAGTCTTCTCCCAGGATTCCACTTGGTTTTAGAGGTGTAAAGCACCACTCTGATTCTCTGAAGGATGCAGAGCTACAATTCCTTGAAGATGAACCAGACATCATTCTCAATCGAGCTGCAGAAATCCGGGTCGCCTCTGTCTGCCTCGTCGACTACGCCTGCCTCGTCGCCTCCGCCTTCCCAGTCGCCTCCGCCTGCCCCGCCATCGTCTGCGCCTCCGTATCCTCGCCTCTGTCTTCGTCCTAACCTTCTTCGTTTCTGATTGTGAACCCTAGAAACCAATTTGGGGATTTAGGAATAAATAATAAAGTAAAAAAAAGGAAAATGAAAATAAAAAATACACTTAAGCTCAAACCGACAGGTCAGCGTGCCACCTAGACTTTTGACTGGCTGGAGGGATGAAAAGCTCTAGGTTTATCAAGTTTAGGGACTTTTTTCATCGCAAAATTTGTATAGGGACGAATACCAATATTCGGCCATAGTTCAGGGACTAATAGCATATTTTTCCCTAGAACAAATTACATCCATTTGAATGTGAAAAGTTAGGAAAATATTGTTTGTGATAAACAACCCTTGTATATGTTGAGATGAAAATGTATATATAAATGATTGATTAATTAATTTTATAATAAAGTATTTTATCTTGTAATTTGTAATTTAAAAGTAAACTCTAATTCTTATTAGAACTCTCAAGTCTCAACAGCTCAACTGATCTAGGTGTGGATTAATATTCTTATATTGGCAATAAAATCACATACTAGATATTATTGATTTTAGTTTACTTAAATCTTTTTTTTTTTGAAAACAGTTTACTTAAATCTATCTTATAGTTACTTGTACTTTGAAAATGTAAGTCCGGTTGTTATGATGAGAAGGGAATCAAGGGATTACCACAATCATTAATATATCATATAAAACCTAACCATCTTAAGGTATCACATAGTACCTTTTTCCTTTTTCCTAACCACTAGACACTAGTTAGTCTTTGTGAAACTACTCCTATCCATAAACTCTGCTATCACCGAGACACAATCACTTTGAATTCAATGGGTCTCATCAAGCAACTCATGCTGCGATGGAAACACAACAATGGCAGCTATCACTACTCTTATTCCAAACTTTGCAATACAATTGACCCTCCTAATTCTAAACATCCATACCTACCTAGGGGCGTGTTTTTATCCATGTTGGACCCCAATGCGAGCGGTTCACAGTTCCTGTGCGCTTCCTAAACCTCCCTATCTTCCACGATCTTTTTGAGAAAGCTGCGGAAGAATTGGGTCTTGAAGGCACCATGGGATTGGTACACATTCCTTGTGAAGTGGCTTTCTTTGAAGAAATCATCAAGCGCCTCAACAAAGATGAGCATCAATATGGAAATTTTTCTTTGGAAGATTTTGCTAATATGGTTTCATATGCTTAGGGGTTACGTTATTTTTCACTGAATGTCGAATCTGAATTTGCAAATGAATACAAGAAATTTTTAGTTTAAACTAAACGTATATTGTACACTAGGGTTTTCATCTTAATGTTTTTAAATTTGTCATCTCACACTATTTGACTATTTGTTGTAATTGATTCAACCAATGTGGATCCTGATTGGTTCAAGTAGTATATGTTAAACTTATGTTAATTAAAGTCTCATGTTCAGATTTTGTAAATAGAAAAATCTCGCTTGGAGAGTGTTAGTCTCACTGTGACAATGTAAAAACGTTTTTTTCTTGGTCAAATGTAAAAAAGGTTCAATCATCAAGGGACAAGATGAGAATGTAACCCAATGAAAAGGCCAATCAGAAAAGCCCAAAACCACCAAAGAGCATAAATCAAAAGTCCACCAAACAATACTCTAGCTAGGCCCAAAAATCTATACAAACTGCACAAAAAAAGTTCCCAAACATAAGTCTTAAATTCTTCCACGATACACCAATAACTTCTATGTCATTGCCTTTTTTTTTAAACAAGTCATTGTCGAAGTATAAAAATTAAGAGCAGTGCTAAGTGCTATATGACACGACTGATTTCTATCGTGTCATGCACGAAATGCATTTTCTGGCGGTTTCAAACCGCCAGAAATGCATAAATGCCTCAAATTTCGAAAACCCAACTCGTAATTTCTGGCGGTTTTAACACTACAAGCGGCTTATAACCGCCACAAATTGACTTCGTGCATTACACGAGAAATCTGTCTCGTGCACTATGACATTTTCCAAAAATTAAATCCGGTTAATATTAACATGAATTATACCCTAAAAAAATATTATTATTAATTATTAAGTTCGCACGTACTAATGTTAGAGCATCTTTCTTTGTGACATGTCATCTGAAATAAAGTTTCTTAACTGTTGCAGAAAATGAAGTTTCTCCATGTGGCAAGCAACTTTGCTCCAAAGTTTTTTTCTAAAAAACTTTGCTCAAAGTTTCTCTTCCAAATTTAATGATTAAAAAATAAATAAAAAAACAAATAAATATGTAACTGAATTTACAAGAAAGTAGTGGGGTATATTGTGGGGTCCATTTAAGAAATTTTTTAGAGTTACTGTGTTGGAGTAAAAAGTGAGTAGAGTTGATTAAAGTGGTTCAACTGATGTGACATTACTAAAATTTAAATTAGAAACTCTAATGAGTTTCTTGGATAATAATGGTTTTACACGCGCGAGCTTATAACAATAAATATCACCATATCTGCTTTTATCTTAATAATATATAAATCTCATCCACCAAAGTATAGAAACTTAAATGACACATGTTTTAACTCTATTGGTGGTTAAAATGAATTTCCAAATGTCTTATTCTGATTGGTCCACAATTGATGACTTCTCATTGATCCAATTTGATGACTCAATAAATCAATAAATTAATAAATTCAAATAATTGAGTACACAATCAATAGATTAAATCAAAAGATTCATTTTCACCTAAACCTAGCAGAAATCTTAGGGGATGAATGAATGAAGGGCTTGGGATACTCTTATTTACAAATTTCCTCCTCCCATTTCCGTTTCACCTACCGATCTGATTCACTATTTCTTTCGTTCTGCGATCTCTGCTCTTTGTTCGTGGTTCTTCTATTTTCTCTGTGCTATCAAGTTAGTAGCTTTCATCAATGGTGTTGTTTTGTACATCTAATGCTTCTGTTTTCCTTCCCTTTTTTTCTTTTTACTATTTTTATTTTTCCTCCTAGCCTGTTATGCTTTGATCTAAAATTTCGTCCTCTGAACTTGAATTCAAGCAAACGACAGGTTCCCTTCCTAGCCCTTACTATCTTTGACTTTATTTTCTATATTTCAACGATTTACAATCAAAATTGAAGATTTTGTTAATTTTTGTTGCTAGATTTCATGATAAAAAAAATTGTGTTTTGGAATATGATAAGATAGTAATGTCTCAGAGCAAGTGGATGATAACCCTGACTCCATGGATGAAAACAATATGTCCAATGGAGTTTATGAAATTTCTCCGTTCAGGGCCATGTGCTTCAGACTTTGAAGAAAAATCCTGATCTATAGCTTTGTGGAAGCCTGATTCTGTTTAAGAATAAAATGGAGCAGTATAAGTTGTTGGATTGTATTGGAACAAACACTCATTTGGAGACTGAGCAAGAGGTGAATTCAATGGATTGTTAGTTATGTGGATGAAAAAATTATCAACTCTTTGTAGGTGGTCAAATCGAATGGGGGGTTTGAGTTTTGTTGGCGAGGTATGGTTACTTTTTCTGTTTTATGTTGTATTTAGGGGCTAAACTTTTATTGGCTTTCAAGATTTTGATTTATCAGGGGCAACGCTGCTATATCTTTGTTCTATCCTACTGCAAGACATGTCAGCTAGAGGTGAATTCGGTGATTCTGCACTGTTTGAGAATCTATCTTTGTAAATCAGGGGCAATGCAATGTATGTAGAAAGATCACAATTCAGTCTTGGTATATTGTTTATTTGAATTACATTGTTGCTGATTGAGTTTGCCACCGGGCAAGCAAAGGTGCTTGTTAGAAGTCCCACATTGGCTAGAGATAGAGCATAGATAGCCTTTATAAGGGTAGTGCAAACCTCAACTCTTGAGCTAGCTTTTGTGGTTGAGTATAGGCCTCCCAATTTCTAATATGGTATCAGAGCCTATCCTAGATCCATTTGTTGTGGAGACCACCCATATTTGGGCCACCCGTTGTTGATCCCACGTTCCAGTCTGTTCAATCCTGGACGTGAGGGGGTGTGTTAGAAGTCCCACATTGGCTAGAGATAAGGCCAATCAAGTGTTTATAAGGGTTGTGCAAACCTCAACTCTTGAGCTAGCTTTTGTGGTTGAGTATAGGCCTCCCAATTTCTAATAGTGCTCTTGGACAGGAAGATACTAAGAAGAAAGGGTAATGGAAGTCTCTATCCCTTGAATTACACTTTCCAACTACTCACGACATCTATCTATCTATCTATAAAGGGAGAGTTTTTGCAATCTTGAGGGCAACTTTGTCATTCAATAATTATTACACTATAATCTAATTGTTTACATGGATATTTAAGTAAAAATACACATTATTTTCTAAAGATGCAATCACAGCCGTCCATTCCATTGCAACCTCTCATCTTCTGTCAGTTTCTTCTATGCCTTGAGAACACTTTATGACTTAACAATGCATTGATCTTTCACTATTCTAATTGTTGCAACTTTTCTAATTTAATGATTTTATGACTTTTCATTTTTCAAAACTCCTCTTCATAATTTCAATTTATTCTAAAATGAAAAATATTCAATAATTGGATTGAGGAAGAGAATGTAAGATCAAGATTTGGTCATGTGGTACAACTCTATGTTTTGATGATAACAAGTATTTATTTGTGGATGAACAACTATGATACTCTAATGTTTGTCTTGAGTGTTTTGACAAACAGGTTCTGATTCTGACACCAGAAGATATATTCATCAGAGGATCTGAGGATCAGAGGATCTGAAGATCAGAGGATCTGAAGATCAGAAGATCAGAGGATCTGAAGATCAGAAGATCAGAAGATCTGAGGATCAGAGGATCTAAGGATCAGAGGATCTGAAGATCAGAAGATCAGAAGATCTGAGGATCAGAGGATCTGAAGATCAGAGGATCTAAAGATCAGAAGATCAGAGGATCAGAAGATCTGAGGGTCAGAAGATCTGAAGACCAGAAGCTCTGAAGGACCAGAGGCTCTGAAGGTCCAGAAGCTCTGAAGGTCCAGAAGCAGAAGTTACGAAGGTCAGAGGATCCTAGCTTCCCTCTGACTCTGATCTCCAAGCTTCACAAGTTCCAACACGAAGCATAACTCTGATCAGAAGTCATTGGTTAAAGGCAAATGTCTCTATCAAGAAGTACAAGAGCAGTGTACTATTCTGACAAGCCTACCTACCAAGGTTCAGCCACAGCAGGTTCTGGAAGTTCCAGAAATGCCCTCCAACGGTCATATTCTCTCAACAGAAATATCCTTTGCACCTTGGACTATTTAAGGCTGAAGAAAAGAAGAAAGAAATAAGAGAGAGAAACCCAGAGCTGCAATACAAGAAAAGATTCAAGCCTCTACTTTCTTCATCTGTTCTTATTTAGTTTACACTCAGCTTATTTAGAAGCAAACCTTTGTAAACACCAACCTCAAACAGTTGTTTGATTTTCCTTAAGGGACCGGGTAGGTCAGTATCCTTAAGAAGACTAAGAGAGTGAATCTTAGTGGTGATTCCTTTAGGAGATCAAGGTTGATCGGATCCTAGAGAAGACTAAGAGAGTGAATCTTAGTATGAACTAAGTCAGTGTATTGTTAGTCACTTGTAGGTTTCAAGTGCAGTTGTAACAATTATCTGATTAGTGGATTGTCTTCATTCTAAGAAGGAAGAAATCACCTTAACGGGTGGACTGGATTAGCTTGAGGGATTTATCAAGTGAACCAGGATAAAATACTTGTGTGCTTCTCTCTTCTCTCTATCTTTATCCGCTGCACCATCTATCTTAGAGAAACCGAAAAGATTTACTTTAAATCTTAAGGGGAAAGTTTTTATATTGAAAACGCTATTCAACCCCCCCTTCTAGTCGTTTTTCACACCTTCAATTGGTATCAGAGCGCAAGTTCTGATTACCACACTTAACAGTGTTCAGTAGATCCGGGCCAGTGTGAAAAACTCATGGATTCCACCACTACTACAAGCAAATATCAATACAGTGCGAGACCACCTATCTTTGATGGTCAGAGATTTGATTTCTGGAAAGACAGAATCAAAAGCTTCTTTCTTGGCTTTGATCCTGATCTCTGGGACTTTGTTGTTGATGGCTACACCCCTCCTGTCGATGAACATGGTGTAAAGATCCCAAGGAAGAAGATGAGTGAAGATCAAAAGAAGGAGTTCAGAGATCATCACAGATCAAGAGCTATTCTGCAAAGTGCCATTTCATATGAAGAATATGAGAAAATTACTGATCGTGATTCCGCTAAGTGTATCATTGATTCCTTAAAGACGACACATGAAGGAAACAAAAAGGTGAAAGAGACAAAGGCGTTGTCTTTGATCAAGCAGTATGAATCCTTCCAAATGGAACCTGACGAATCCATTGAGGATATGTTTTCCAGATTCCAGTTGATTATTGCTGGAATAAGACCCCTCAACAAAAGCTACACCGCTGCTGATCATGTCATGAGGATCCTTAGAGGTCTTCCTGAAAGCTGGATGCCTTTGATAACTTCCTTGGAGCTAACTAGAAATGTTGAGCAGATGAGTTTGGAAGAACTCATAAGCATACTAAAGTGTCATGAACTAAAGCGTGCTGAACATCAGGATCAGAAGAAGAAGTCTATAGCCTGGAAATCCAAATCTGAAAAGGCTAAGGCTCTCCAAGCAGAAGCAGAAGAATCTGAAGAAGCATCAGAATATTCTGATGAAGATGAGCTGACTCTGATATCCAGAAAGCTCAACTGCATCTGGAAGCACAGGCAGAGCAAATTCAAAGGCTCATCAAAGGACAAAAAGTCAAAGAAGCATTTCAAGACCAAGAAGAGTCTGATGGTGACTTTTGATGAATCAGAGTCAGAGGATGTTGACTCTGATGGTGAAGTTCAAGGACTCATGGCTATTGTCAAAGACAAAGGAGCAGAGTCAAAGGATGCTGTTGACTCTGACTCAGCATCAGAAGGAGATCCTACCTCAGACGATGAAAATGAGGTATTCGCTTCTTTCTCAACCTCTGAACTGAAACATGCTTTGTCTGATATCATGGATAAGTATAACTCTTTATTGTCTAAGCATAAAAAGTTGAAAAAGGACTTATCTGTTGTTTCCAAGACTCCTTCTGAACATGAGAAAATTATTTCTGATTTGAAAAATGATAATCATGCTTTGGTAAATTCTAACTCTGTGCTTAAGAACCAGATTGCTAAGTTAGAAGATATAGTTGCTTGTGATGCCTCTGATTGTAGAAATGAATCTAAGTATGAAAAGTCTTTTCAAAGATTCCTGGCTAAAAGCGTAGACAGAAGCTTAATGGCTTCAATGATCTATGGCGTAAGCAGAAATGGAATATATGACATTGGTCATTCTAAACCTTCTGAAGTTGCTCCATCATCTCTTAAGAAAGGAACTTTCTCAATGTCAAAATATCATGCTCAAATTCCTTTATATTATCCTGTTGAAAGACCCAAAGTTGTCAGAACTTCTGGGCTAACTAACAAGAAAGGACCCAGAAAGTGGGTACCTAGGGATAAGATTATATATGTTGCAGATATCTTCAATAGGTCCATCGAAACTCCAACCATGGAACCTGGACAGTGGATGCAAGCAACACATGACGGGAGAAAGACATATGTCCCAAGATCCAAAACTTAAACCTGAAGGTGAAGTTGTTCTTGGAGGCATCAGTAGAGTAAGATTTGGTCAAGTCAAAGCTAGCTGAAAAAGCTTGCAGAGATGAGCATGACTGTTTCAGATAGAAACAAAGACTCAGAACTTGTCAAACCAGAAGCAACAACATCAGAAGATGCTTAGCTCAGAATCAGAAGAAGAGTAGGTTCATAGCTTCTCATTCTGAAGTATCTGAAGATGAAATTTTGTCCAGAATGGAGATGTCACCAGAACCACACTTCTGCTCTCATAAGAAGATATACTAATCAGCAGCCAAGTATCCCTTGGTATTCCTTCTGAGGGGGAGTATTTCGTCTTATGCTCTTACTATTTTTTTTCCACCTTCATTCTTTTTGCTTATGACAAAAAGGGGGAGAACTTATAGTATCTTGACAACTCCTATATTATTTAGCTCAGAATCTAGATATTACTAACATTGATATTAAGTATTAGATTCAGGGGGAGCTTAGCTCAGAATCAAGCACGAGTCTTGGATTCAGAAGGAGCAAGATAAACTATACACATCAGGATAAGTTTTAACTCTGATACCTTATACTCTGAGTGTATTCAGTTTATTTGTTTAGAGTTGTTCATCAAAATACATGGTTTTGTCATCATCAAAAAGGGGGAGATTGTAAGATCAAGATTTGGTCATGTGGTACAACTCTATGTTTTGATGATAACAAGTATTTATTTGTGGATGAACAACTATGATACTCTAATGTTTGTCTTGAGTGTTTTGACAAACAGGTTCTGATTCTGACACCAGAAGATATATTCATCAGAGGATCTGAGGATCAGAGGATCTGAAGATCAGAGGATCTGAAGATCAGAAGATCAGAAGATCTGAGGATCAGAGGATCTAAGGATCAGAGGATCTGAAGATCAGAAGATCAGAAGATCTGAGGATCTGAGGATCTGAGGATCTGAGGATCAGAGGATCTGAAGATCAGAGGATCTGAAGATCAGAAGATCAGAGGATCTGAAGATCAGAAGATCAGAGGATCAGAAGATCTGAGGGTCAGAAGATCTGAAGACCAGAAGCTCTGAAGGACCAGAGGCTCTGAAGGTCCAGAAGCTCTGAAGGTCCAGAAGCAGAAGTTACGAAGGTCAGAGGATCCTAGCTTCCCTCTGACTCTGATCTCCAAGCTTCACAAGTTCCAACACGAAGCATAACTCTGATCAGAAGTCATTGGTTAAAGGCAAATGTCTCTATCAAGAAGTACAAGAGCAGTGTACTATTCTGACAAGCCTACCTACCAAGGTTCAGCCACAGCAGGTTCTGGAAGTTCCAGAAATGCCCTCCAACGGTCATATTCTCTCAACAGAAATATCCTTTGCACCTTGGACTATTTAAGGCTGAAGAAAAGAAGAAAGAAATAAGAGAGAGAAACCCAGAGCTGCAATACAAGAAAAGATTCAAGCCTCTACTTTCTTCATCTGTTCTTATTTAGTTTACACTCAGCTTATTTAGAAGCAAACCTTTGTAAACACCAACCTCAAACAGTTGTTTGATTTTCCTTAAGGGACCGGGTAGGTCAGTATCCTTAAGAAAACTAAGAGAGTGAATCTTAGTGGTGATTCCTTTAGGAGATCAAGGTTGATCGGATCCTAGAGAAGACTAAGAGAGTGAATCTTAGTATGAGCTAAGTCAGTGTATTGTTAGTCACTTGTAGGTTTCAAGTGCAGTTGTAACAATTATCTGATTAGTGGATTGCCTTCATTCTAAGAAGGAAGAAATCACCTTAACGGGTGGACTGGATTAGCTTGAGGGATTTATCAAGTGAACCAGGATAAAATACTTGTGTGCTTCTCTCTTCTCTCTATCTTTATCCGCTGCACCATCTATCTTAGAGAAACCGAAAAGATTTACTTTAAATCTTAAGGGGAAAGTTTTTATATTGAAAACGATATTCAACCCCCCCTTCTAGTCGTTTTTCACACCTTCAGAGAATTGTTGAAACTTTTCACATTCTTCATTATTTATTCTCCATGTATAAATACGCTTCAACTGTTTGATTTGGCTGCATCCTTTCAACCTCATCCACATTTTGAGCTTTAGAGTTGTTTAAAGTATACATGGCTTCCAACAATGACTGCATATCAAAACTCAACTAGCTTATGTTTTATGTTTCAAGTTTTGTAAATCCCTGCACAAAACATCAAAGGGGTTTCCACTTAATGTTCATGTTTTGTTTTGTTCTTTATTTTTTTCTTTAGATTTTTTGTAAGAATGTAAGATGTCAGTATTTCATGAACAACGACTTGAATTTGGTTGAAACCTTGATATTTTTAATGTTTCGAGCCTATCAAATAAGGTAAACTCATGTTTATCAATTTCATTTTCATATGATTTACTTTTTTATATTTGTTCTTCTTGGTTCAAAACCAACTCAAGAGGTATGTATTGAGTGATCAAATTGAAGTTTTATCATCTAACTATTAAATTTTGTATGTTTAATAATAAAAACAATTTGGCCGTAAAATTTCTTTTTAGTGGTCAAATAATAAATTTTGACATAATCATTTTTTTCCATTTTGAGATTCATTCTTATTTCAAAAAAAATAAAAGATTCATTCTTAGTGCTAAACCAAATATTATAATATTAAACTTCTAAGTGCTAAACCAAATGATTAAACAAAATTATTCATTTATATTTCTTTATTTAAAAAGCAATTTAAATACATTAAATTTGTCCGCGAATGATATTAAAAAAAAATTCCCCGAATGATAGCTCAAGTGGTAAGAGCTATGTGACATATGAGCTGGGATGGGAAGATTGTAAGACTCGGATAATTTATACGATTATTAACTAGTTATTTATCGGTTTAAAGACGATAAGCGCTATTAAACTTAAGTTGATGTGTTTCGGAACGACATCGTTAGATTTGTTCGCTTTCCTGAAAAGTTTGGAAGCGACGCTTCGTTGTAAGAAGATCACCGAATCCCAACTTGCGTTAGAGCGAGAATTTGATTTCTCTTACGTCCTTATGAGGATGTATGTTTGATTTGGTCAAAAATGATTGTGTCGTCGTTGTTACAATTATTATTATATGAAATAAATAAAAAGGACATGAAGAAAAAATTAAAAAGATAATAAAAAAATTGGAAGAAAGAAATAGTCACGTAAGTGACTTGTAAGAAAAATATATATATGTACAAGAAAGAAAGAAACAAAAATATATAAATCACGAGAATGACTTAGAAAATGTGTGAGTGTATATATTTTGTTAACGCTCTGTTTTTTTATCACTTAAACTTGCTCAAAATAATCTTGAATTATATCATAGAGTCCCTAATAATTTTTAGTATAATGATTCATCTTCCTAATATTTTTCTATAACTCTATGAGTTAAATCCTACACTACCAAAATTATTTCATTACATACATTGACCCTTAATACGAGTATATTATATAACTTGAGTTCTTTTCAATCTTTAATTTTTTTTCCTAAGCGCTACGTGCCAGAGAACCAAGTTCTCAACTTTTCTTAAGCATGACACTTACAAGTCAAGTGCTGAGTCATTGGCCATTCTCTTGACAACACAACATCTCCACCATCCTTTCTCTTACACGTATGAAATCATCAAGCAGCTCACAAACTCTCTCCCTTGAATGACTTTGACATGAAGAAAGGCAAATGATCATCAGATTACTACATGCTTCACTATTTTATTCCTTCTATTACATTCTCTACTGCTTCTTCCACCAAGTTATGCCTCTGCATGATTCACACCTCATGTCCATTGCATGTTTCTCCTTTACACCTCATGCTTATTGCCACCTTTGATTTGTTTCATTCTTAAATATCTGATTCGTGGAGGCTATATAAACGGAAGCTATAGCAATGCAAGATATTAACATAGACACTCAAGAGAGGATTCTGAGCAATACACACACAGCATTTTGTTCTTATACATTACTGAAAAAATAACACTAGTTGTGAGTGAGTTAGTTTTTGCGGAGATTCTTGAGTTTTGAAGCGGAAGCTAGGTTAAAACTTAGCAATTTTGAAAGCGATTAATTTTCTAAGGATACGAAGTGCGATAGTGCGTTCGTGTCGGAGCTAAAGAATGGAAGGAAAGCTAGCCGGTACGAGGAGCGATGACGTGATTGGATCGAAGTCGCAACTTAGGAAAGAAAGTGGCAAAGGTAAGGGTAACTCAGTATAGAGTATCTTTGAGTCTTGCATGCTTTTATCGCACTGCATGCGTTTGAGATGAAGGTGTTTAATTTGATTGACAATTAATTGAAATATTGGTATGTTTGCTATGTTGTATACTTGCTTATTTGGAATGCTTTCTGAGACTTGTGCCAAATATTTTATGAGGCTAAGGTCGTTGTTAAACAATAGACGCATGCGTCTCCGTTTTCTAGGGCCTTGGCCATTGATTATTGTTGAAATTATGAATAACATGTGGTTATTATGAGTTGATTATTGGTTTGGAAATTGCCGTTGACTGACTTGGCATATAGGGAAAGTGGCAATGAGGTGGGTGTGGTCCCGCGTGATTGTCCCGTCTTTCGAGGCGTTATAAAGTGGCAATGAGGTGGGTGTGGTCACACGTGATTGTCCCGTCTTTCGAGGCGTTATAAAGTGGCAATGAGGTGAGTGTGGTCCCACGAGATTGTCCCATCTTTCGAGATGTTCTAAAGTGGCGATGAGGTGGGTGTGGTCCCACGCGATTGTCCCGTCCATAGTGGCGCTAAGTGGCAATGAGGTGGGTGTGGTCCCGCGTGATTGTCCCGTCTTGAGAGACGATACTGATCGATCCATATTGGTAGTAGCATATAGTCGCATTATAGGACACTAACGTTCGATGATATTGATGTTTGGTTTTGATGTTATGTTGTTCAATGAATTGTCATTTAACTTGATATAAGTCGTTAGTTTAATTATCATGTTATGTAATTAAACTTGAATAACATGTTTTCTCTTTTATACGTGGTAATTGCATGGAGTTAACCCTTTCTATTTGCTACTTGTTATTTGGGCGCTTAACGCTATTAGGCGATGAAGAGCCTTCTGGCGATGCTTAGCCATGCTGAGATGGAGGAGGGATAGTAACCGGCGGAGCAAGGATGGAAGAAGCTGTATAGTTTTCCTCTTAGTAGTTTATGCTTGAGTCTTCTTTGTTATCCGAAAACTCTGTTACTAAAACCCTGTTTTCGCCACTGTTTAAGTGTGCGTACTTATTTTGGAAACTTGCTTATGCTATTGTAAGACACTATTATTATATGTCGGGAACGGGTTGTTTAATTAAGACTATGTTATGTATTAAACTGTGTTTTGTTGTTTTGAAAAGAAAAAAAATTATTATCGTGTTTTCTTAGGATTGCTAAATAGTCCTTAGACTTGTCAGGTTAGTAATGTGATTCCTCAGTTGAGAAATTGGGGCGTTACATTTGTGGTATCAGAGCTTTGGTTGAGAAAACCAGAGCTTTTGGGTAGACTTGTTTGCTTAAGATGTTTTGAACTCCGAGATCGATTAATGGGGTGTCAATCGAAGGAAGAGTGAATCTAATGCTTGCTGTAATGTGCTTGTGTTTGAAGGTTATTCGTTAGTGAAGAACCAGATATTTATAGTAGCTATGCAGTCGATAAGAATCTATATATAGAAAGATATATAATAAACACTCTTGTTCTCCTTACCAAGTTATCTATTGTGGTTTTGAATTGCTCATAACTCGATGAGATGCAAGGTCAGAATAACATGTATTAGGTAGAGAACGTTGTAGCTAATTTGATCTGCTTACCCCTCTAGGGATTGGATGTAATCATAGGCATGGATTGGCTGTCCCACCACCATGTTCTTCTTGATTGCATCAATAAGGTAGTTATCTTCCCCGATGCTGGACTCGCTGAGTTCTTGAACTCGTACTTTTCAAAGCTTTCTTTGAAAGAATGAGCTTTGAGATCCCTTTTGACTACCATCGTGGTTGATACTAAGGCAAATGGAGTGCACGAAATAGAGGTCGTGCGAGACTTCCAAGATGTATTTCCCGAGGATGTACCTGGAATACCCCAAGTCAGAGACATGAAGTTCACTATCGATGTGGTCCCAGGCACTGGACCTATATCGATTGCACCTTATCGAATGGCACCGGCTGAACTGACCAAGCTAAAGAGTCAACTCGAGGACTTAACCAAGAAAGGGTTCATACGACCTAGTGTTTCGCCTTGGGATGCGCCAGTGCTGCTCGTGAAAAAGAAGGATGGACGATCGCGACTATGCGTTGACTATCGACAATTGGACAAGGTCGCAATTAAGAACCGATATCCCTTGCCAAGGATCGACGACTTAATGGATCAATTGAGAGGTGCTGCTGTTTTCTCGAAGATTAACTTGGGGTCGGGATATCATCAGATAAGAGTCGAAGATGAGGACATTCAAAAGACCGCGTTTAGGATGCGTTATGGACACTACGAGTAATTGGTGATGCCTTTTGGAGTTACGAATGCACCTGATGTATTCATGGATTACATGAAAAGGATCTTCCATTCATTTTTGGATCGTTTCGTGGTGGTGTTCATCGACGACATTCTAATCTACTCGAAGGATCACAAGGAGCATGAGGAGCACTTACAACAGGTCCTTAAAGTTCTCCGTGAGAGGGTCTTATACGCGAATGCAGCGAAATGTGAGTTTTGGTTGGAGGAAGTGAAGTTCCTAGGGCATGTTATCTCAAGGGAAGGTATCGTTGTGGATCCTTGTAAGGTGAAAGCTATCACTAATTGGGAGCGTCCAAAAACTGCAACCGATATAAGAAGTTTCGTGGGATTGGCTGGTTACTATATATGATTCATCAAAGGCTTTGCTAAGATTGCGGGGCCATTGACAAAGGTAACTCGTAAGAACCAACCTTTCGCATGGCCCGAGGAGTGTGAGGAAAATTTCCAAGAAATGAAGAAGCGTTTGACGACCGCGCCAGTTTTAACCTTACCACATGAAGAAGAACCTTATGAAGTATATTGCGGTGCGTCGTATCAAGGTTTGGACTGCGTGTTGATGCAACATCGGAAAGCTGTGGCATATGCATCAAGACAAATGAAGACACATGAGCGAAATTACCCTACACATGACTGGAGTTGGCTGCTATAGTTTTTGCACTCAAAATTTGGAGGCATTACCTGTATGGATGTACATTCACTGTGTCCATTGATCATAAGAGTTTGAAGTACCTGTTCGATCAGAAAGATCTTAATATGAGACAAAGACGTTGGATGGATTTCATCACAGACTATGATTTTACTCTACTATGCCATCCCGGAAAAGCAAATGTGGTGGCAGATGCCTTAAGTCGCCAGACGATTCATGTGTCGTCCTTAGTGATTAAGGAGATGGAAATGATTGAGACTTCTTGCTATTTCAGTTAAAGCGTAAAGGTGACGCCTGGAAGACTAAGTTTTGGTATGGTGACAATAACCAGTGATTTGTTGAATGAGATCAAGCAAAAGAACCTGTTGGATGAAGAGTTGGTCGAGAAACGAAGTATGATTGTCTTTGGGAAAGCACCAGATTTCGAAATAGGAGCTAATGACATCTTACGCTGCAAGGGAAGGATATGTGTGCCACATGACGAAGAGTTGAGGAAGTTGATTCTCAATGAGGGTCACAAGAGTCGTTTAAGTATTCATCCCGGAGCAACTAAGATGTACCAAGATCTTAAGTTGAATTTATGATGGTCAGGCATGAAAAGAATGTAGTGGAATTTGTGGCGGCATGTCTGACGTGTCAAAAGGCGAAAGTGGAACACCAAAACTTGCGGGTATGTTACAATCACCTGATGTGCCGGAGTGGAAATGAGACAGTATCTCTATTAGTTTTTGATAGCATTACCAACTACGAGGAAGAGATTTGATTCCATCTGTGTCATTGTAGATCGTTTGACGAAATCAGCATATTTCATACCAGTAAAGACAACATATAATGTGGAGAACCTTGAAAAGGTGTATGTTGCTGAGATTGTACGACTTCATGGGGTACCTTCGAGCATTGTTTCTGACAGAGATCCGAAATTTACTTCGCATTTCTGGAAGGCATTGCACGAGGCTCTGGGCACGAAATTGAGGTTGAGTTCTGCTTATCACCCTCAAACGGATGGGCGGACAGAAAGAATGATACAATCATTGGAAGACCTGGTGAGAGCTTGTGTTTTAGATAGTCAAGAGAGCTGGGATGAGCTGTTTCCTTTTTCGAGTTTACTTACAACAATAGTTTTCATTCCAGCATTGGAATGACACCTTATGAGGCTTTGTACGGAGAAAGATGTAGAACTCCTTTATGTTTGTCCCAAGATGGCGAACACCTTCTTGTTGGCCCTGAATTGGTGCAAAAAACAACCGAGAAGGTGAAACAAATACAAGCGAAGATGAGGCCGTCACAGAGTAGGCAAAAGAGTTATGCCGACACACGACGGAGAGAGTTAGAGTTTGAGGCGGGAGACCATGTGTTTCTTCGCGTGACACCAAGTACCGGAGTGGGAAGAGCGATGAAGTGAAGGAAGCTGACACCGAAGTTCATTGGACCGTACCAGATCATCGAGTGAGTCGGTAACGTAGCTTATCGTATTGCGTTGCCATCTTTTCTATCCAAGATTCATGGTGCTACACGTGTCACAATTGAGGAAGTACATCCCAGATCCCTCTCATATTGTCAAGGAAGACGATATTCAGCTTAGAAACAACCTGTCTTTTGAAGTGACGCCAATAAGGATTGAAGAACGTATCCGGAACTCTTCGTTGAGGCTTAAGTTTCGAGGACGAAACTTTCTTTTTGGGGGTAGTAATGTAAGACCCGGATAATTTATACAATTATTAACTAGTTATTTATCGGTTTAAAGATGATAAGCGCTATTAAACTTAAGTTGATGTGTTTCGGAACGACATCGTTAGATTTGTTCGCTTTCCTGAAAAGTTTGGAAGCAACGCTTCGTTGTAAGAAGATCACCGAATCCCAACTTGCGTTAGAGCGAGAATTTGATTTCTCTTACGTCCTTATGAGGATGTATGTTTGATTTGGTCAAAAATGATTGTGTCGTCGTTGTTACAATTATTATTATTATTATTATATGAAATAAATAAAAAGTACATGAAGAAAAAATTAAAAAGATAATAAAAAAATTGGAAGAAAGAAATAGTCACGTAAGTGACTTGTAAGAAAAATATATATATGTACAAGAAAGAAAGAAACAAAAATATATAAATCACGAGAATGACTTAGAAAATGTGTGAGTGTATATATTTTGTTAACGCTCTGTTTTTTTATTACTTAAACTTGCTCAAAGTGATCTTGAATTATATCATAGAGTCCCTAATAATTTTTAGTATAATGATTCATCTTCCTAATATTTTTCTATAACTCTATGAGTTAAATCCTACACTACCAAAATTATTTCATTACATACATTGACCCTTAATACGAGTATATTATATAACTTGAGTTCTTTTCAATCTTTAATTTTTTTTCCTAAGCGCTACGTGCCAGAGAACCAAGTTCTCAACTTTTCTTAAGCATGACACTTACAAGTCAAGTGCTGAGTCATTGGCCATTCTCTTGACAACACAACATCTCCACCATCCTTTCTCTTACACGTATGAAATCATCAAGCAGCTCACAAACTCTCTCCCTTGAATGACTTTGACATGAAGAAAGGCAAATGATCATCAGATTACTACATGCTTCACTATTTTATTCCTTCTATTACATTCTCTACTGCTTCTTCCACCACGTTATGCCTCTGCATGATTCACACCTCATGTCCATTGCATGTTTCTCCTTTACACCTCATGCTTATTGCCACCTTTGATTTGTTTCATTCTTAAATATCTGATTCGTGGAGGCTATATAAACGGAAGCAATGGCAATGCAAGATATTAACATAGACACTCAAGAGAGGATTCTGAGCAATACACACACAGCATTTTGTTCTTATACATTACTGAAAAAATAACACTAATTGTGAGTGAGTTAGTTTTTGCGGAGATTCTTGAGTTTTGAAGCGGAAGCTAGGTTAAAGCTTAGCATTTTTTAAAGCAATTAATTTTCTAAGGATACGAAGTGCGATAGTGCGTTCGTGTCGGAGCTAAAGAATGGAAGGAAAGCTAGCCGGTACGAGGAGCGATGACGTGATTGGATCGAAGTCGCAACTTAGGAAAGAAAGTGGCAAAGGTAAGGGTAACTCAGTATAGAGTATCTTTGAGTCTTGCATGCTTTTATCGCACTGCATGCGTTTGAGATGAAGGTGTTTAATTTGATTGACAATTAATTGAAATATTGGTATGTTTGCTATGTTGTATACTTGCTTATTTGGAATGCTTTCTGAGACTTGTGCCAAATATTTTATGAGGCTAAGGTCGTTGTTAAACAATAGACGCATGCGTCTCCGTTTTCTGGGGCTTTGGCCATTGATTATTGTTGAAATTATGAATAACATGTGGTTATTCTGAGTTGATTATTGGTTTGGAAATTGTCGTTGACTGACTTGGCATATAGGGAAAGTGGCAATGAGGTGGGTGTGGTCCCGCGTGATTGTCCCGTCTTTCGAGGTGTTATAAAGTGGCAATGAGGTGGGTGTGGTCACACGTGATTATCCCGTCTTTCGAGGCGTTATAAAGTGGCAATGAGGTGAGTGTGGTCCCACGGGATTGTCACATCTTTCGAGATGTTCTAAAGTGGCGATGAGGTGGGTGTGGTCCCACGCGATTGTCCCGTCCATAGTGACGCTAAGTGGCAATGAGGTGGGTGTGGTCCCGCGTGATTGTCCCGTCTTGAGAGACGATACTGATCGATCCATATTGGTAGTAGCATATAGTCGCATTATAGGACACTAACGTTCGATGATATTGATGTTTGGTTTTGATGTTATGTTGTTCAATGAATTGTCATTTAACTTGATATAAGTCGTTAGTTTAATTATCATGTTATGTAATTAAACTTGAATAACATGTTTTCTCTTTTATACGTGGTAATTGCATGGAGTTAACCCTTTCTATTTGCTACTTGTTATTTGGGCACTTAACGCTATTAGGCGATGAAGAGCCTTCTGGCGATGCTTAGCCATGGTGAGATGGAGGAGAGATAGTAACCGGCGGAGCAAGGATGGAAGAAGGTGTATAGTTTTCCTCTTAGTAGTTTATGCTTGAGTCTTCTTTGTTATCTGAAAACTCTGTTACTAAAACCCTGTTTTCGCCACTGTTTAAGTGTGCGTACTTATTTTTGGAAACTTGCTTATGCTATTGTAAGACACTATTATTATATGTCGGGAACGGATTGTTTAATTAAGACTATGTTTTGTATTAAACTGTGTTTAGTTGCTTTGAAAAGAAAAAAAATTATTATCGTGTTTTCTTAGGATTGCTAAATAGTCCTTAGACTTGTCAGGTTACTAATGTGATTCCTCAGTTGAGAAATTGGGGCGTTACATTTGGCCTGTGACGCCCTGAGCTGAGAAGGGCGAGGATTGATTGCCTTCTTTGTGGAGGGATGCACCACACCCGAACAAGAGGTATTCTGAGACTGTGTAGGGATGGACTATACAGCTGAGGAAGGCATATATGATTTGATTGTACTACCCATAACAACAAGTTGCAACTTCTTTTCGGGAGCCCAACTCATAAGAACTCCATGGTTAAGTGTGCTTGCCTTAGAGCAATATTATGATGGGTGACCTCCTGGGAAGTTTTCCCAGGAAGCGCGCGAGTGAGGACAAAGCGCGCTGAAAAGACTCGTGTTGTTACCGTGAGGCCAGTCGTCAAGTCAGGATGTTACAATTGGTATCAGAGCCGACCTCTCTCAGTACGGTGTGGTTCGAGGACGAACCAAGCGGAAGTTGGTGGGCCTGTGACGCCCTGAGCTGAGAAGGGCGAGGATTGATCGCCTTCTATGTGGAGGGACGCACCACACCCGAACAAGAGGTATTCCGAGACTGTGTAGGGATGAACTATACAGTTGAGGAAGACATATATGATTTGATTGTACTACCCATAACAACAAGTTGCAACTTCTTTTCGGGAGCCCAACTCATAAGAACTCCATGGTTAAGTGTGTAAGCCTTGGAGCAATATTATGATGGGTGACCTCCTGGGAAGTTTTCCCGGGAAGCGCGCGAGTGAGGACAAAGCGCGCTGAAAAGACTCGTGTTGTTACCGTGAGGCCAGTCGTCAAGTCAGGATGTTACAGAGATCCATGAATCAATCCCTAGAGGGTGTCATTTATCTTTCCGATATACAAAAAAAAACATTAAATTTTTAAAAGTAAATAAAATAATCAAACTCGTGCATTGCACATGCTATTTACTAGAGACATCAACATGTAATATAAATTAGGGAAGTCTACGAGCAAAGCTTATACTTGAAACAAGTCTTATTATATGCGATGGAGCTCCAATGTTGAAAAAGTTTTGTTTTGAACCTCTAGATGTTACAATTCGAGATTTAATGATGTTGAAAAATGAAGACAACGTGCATATACCTTTTGGAGGAAAAGTAGTAATACTTGGAGGTGATTTTAGACATATACTACCTGTAATAACTAGAGGAAGCATACAGCTTATCTTGCGCTGCCCATCTAAATTACCCCATAGAAATGATCGCATCAGCTTTCGAATTGACCCACCACTCCAGTCGGAGCCTTGAAAATTTCCATGTAGTAAATTGGTACAGCAGACAAGACCGCCTTGAGAACCACTAATCGACCAATTAACGATAGGAACTTGGATCTCCAAGGGATTAGTTTCAGACGCATCTTTTCAATGAGGGGTTTCCAAGCTTGTATCCTCCTTGGGTTGCCTCCGAGGGGGACACTGAGGTACCCGAAGGGAAGCTCCCCCACACTTACATCTATTGAATCAGCCATTTCACTAACCCTCTTTGAATCCACCTTGCAACCGTACAAATGCGACTTGCTGAAATTCACTTTGAGGCCCGATGCCCAAAGGAATGCCTCGAGAGTGTCGTTGATTCTACTTAGTTGCCCCGGATCAGGTTCACAAAATATAAGAGTATCGTCCGCAAATTGTAAGTGATTCAGAACAATCCTTTCCCCCAATTTATAGCCACAACATACTTCTTCCGAGAGTAATAGCTGAAGCATACATGACAAGACATTTGCACAAATGTTAAAGAGTAGTGGTGATAGCGGGTCACCTTGTCTAAGACCTTTTTCAATGGCGAAAAAATTAGTAGGCGATCCGTTGACAAGGAATGCAAGAGAACCTGTCGAAATACATCCATGTATCCAAGTGATCCATCTCTGACCAAAGCCCATTTCCGACATTGTGCCAAGCAAAAAGTTCCAGTCTACGTTGTCATAAGCTTTTGCAAAATCCAATTTCAGCAGGATCCCACCACTCTCAGATTTATTCATAGCATCTACCACCTCATTTGCTATCATGATGCAATCGACAATTTGTCGCCCCTTGGTGAACGTAAACTGTGTTTCGGATAAAAGGTAAGGCATAACCTTTTGTAATCTCCCTGTTAGAACTTTGGCTATCAGTTTATACACACTCCCAATTAAGCTGATGGGTTGGTAATCGGAGGCAGAAGCCGGGTGATTGGATTTGGGAATCAGAGCAATGAATGCAGCGTTCAAGCCTCTCACCAATTTGCCCTGTGCATAGAAATCATGGAACACTTGAACAATTTCAGCTTTGATGATGTTCCAGAAGAAGATTGATGAAAAAAAAAAAAGATGTAGAACATTGTGCATTAGAAAAAAAAAATCTCAATTGTCAAGATGAAGGTATATAAGGAACAAACCTTTGGTGATAAGAAGATAAACACTTAAATCTCTTCTCCCTCTTATGGTATGACCCGTTTTTTTTCTTCCCCACAGTGTGTATTGCACACTTCTGTGCTTGACACAATTTATAGCACTCTTATAAAAAATTGCTATCGTGGTCAATCTATAAAAAATTTGTCTTAAATTACTATAATTAAATTATATGTACACAATTTATAGCATCATAATAAAAAAAATTCAAAACTCATGGTCAATTTAAAAGATTTTATCTTAAATTACTATAATTAAAGAGATGAGAAGTTTAGTTTGATACAAAATCATGTTCATCTAAATGACACATGAGAAAGTTTGGGTTAAATAACCACTATGAAAAATAAACGACTCCAATTATTTTTTATTCTGTAAATTGAAAAATCCAAGATTTAGTTTAATAAAAATAATTATGAATAATAATTAGTAATAATAAATGTATTAATTAATGATTTAAAAAAGGATTCCAATTATTTTTTTATTATATTTTTCGAATTTGTGATGTACTTTAATGTTTGATTTATTTAAAAAAATCATTTTTTTATAATTAAATTAAAAGAGGAAATAAGGATTAAAAAATCATAATAAGAATTTTATTGATAAGATACGATAGATTTCATTTTCTAAAAAAAGAATCATATTGTCTTTTTTTAGGGAAATTAAATAGATTATATTATTATTTGTTGTCTCATTTAATTATTTTTAAGATTTTTTTATATTTGAAATTATTTATTTTCAAAACGATGTCGGGGTGCCATGTGACAAAATCTTTAAAAAAAAAAAATCTTCTTTTAGTATAGATTATTTATTATTTATTTATTATTTATACCACATACTTAAAATCTGATTAATTGACAGTTTTTAGTTTGTTATATTTTTTTTTGGTACATCAAAAAACTAACGACTGAAAAAGAAAACTACTAACTGTGAAAAAGAACTATTATCCTATAAAAATTATGAGAAAAAATTGATGCACTAACTTACTCACCTTGCACTAAATTAATGCAACCATTTGGTCCAATTTCTGTTTTTTTTACATTATTATTGTTGTTGTGTGGATAATACTCAAATGTACCAAAAAAATAATATAAAACTCAAATTAAATCATATTAATCCGTGAACAATCAATATTTTTTGTCAAATTTAAATTTTGTAAAAAATCTTAGGCTTAATTCTCAAATTAGTCCCTGTCTTTGTCTCACCGTCTGAACTAGATTCCTGATCGGAAAAATTTGTGAAATAAGTCCTCTATTTTATAAAACGTCTGGAGCAAGTCCTCGCCGGAGTTCGAAGCTCCGGCGAGTGATGATGTGGCTTGCTGATTGTATTAATGGGGCTTACGTGGATTTAAAAAATAAAAATAAAAACACAAATTACCCCAAATTAATTAATTAAAATTAAACTTATTAATTAAAAAATAAAAATCACTGAAAACCTTTTCAGAAAAATAAACTTTCTCTAGGATCTTCATCATCAATTCATCATCTTTTACCATCTTCATCAATTCTTTTATGAAAAGATACTCTCTCCATCTTCTCATCTTCCTCCCTCTCCCACCATACAAGCCCACCCTCAACCGAACCTCCAATCCTCACCCCAACCGAAACCCAATTTCCCACTCCTCACCCTTAACCTCAACCCCACCACCAACCGAAACCCCAACCTCAATCCAAGACCAGAAAGGGGAAAAGAAATAAAGAAACAACCCAAGGAGAAGAGAGAAGGACAAGAGGGTGAGAGAGGAACATAGAAAGAGATTTGCGAGGGAGAAGAGGGTTTGGATCTGAGTTTCTTCTTCCGTGTTTTGGATCTGAGTTTGGAGAAGGAGAAGAGGGTTTGGATCTGAGAAGGAGAAGGAGAAGAGGGTTTGGATCTGAGTTTCTTCTTCCATGGTTTCTTCGGCCTTACACCAACACCAGGGACCTCCGAAGCCATTCCTTTTCCTCTCTCAGATTGAAGATGAACCAGAAATTTAGGTTTGGGGTTTTTGGGTTAGGGTTTTGGATTTTGGGTTTCTAGGTTGAAAGGGGATTTGGGGTTTCTGGGTTGAAATCCCTCTTCAATTGGTGTTGCTGGTCGTCCTTGTTTGCCAAGTACTATCCCAGTAGTGGCTTGATGTAGTTTCCAGTTCGGTTGAGTTCTTAAAGCATTAAAATTTCTAATTATGATGAGACGTGGGTGGGTGTGGATTAATCTTTGATTGTGAGTTCTATATTGATATTGTATGGATTCTATATTGTTGAGACTTGGGTGGGTGTGTGAATTTTCAGTAGTTGCATTTTGTATGGATACTAGTGTGTGAATTTCCAGTAGCTTCAATGAATTTCCAGTGGGTTTTTGTTTGTTTTTAAAATACACTCACCCCCCTCAAAGTTTGTGAGAATAACACTTAACTCAATTCTTATCCAAAATATACACTCCACCCCAATAATAATCTCATAATTACACTTAGCTCAATTCTTCTCTGAAATCTTCACTCCACCCCACCCCTTTAACCCCATCCAAAAGATGCTAACGGAATATTCCTTTAACTCAAATTAATTAATTAAAATATAAATGATAAATAAATTACTTTATCCTCTAACCAAATAATAATTGTACTATAATTTTGTAAATATTCTAAATATTTATAAAATATTTTAAATACCTCCAAATAAAAAATAATAATTAAACTTCATGTTTATTATGGTCAAAATATTTCTCTCTCTAATATAACTCAAATTTAAATATGGAGTATTTCAGTCAAAATATTTATCAAATGATGAGTTCTTAATACCTGTGTATAACCTTAAACAACTTATATTTTAGAACTTAAAATGCCATGTGCTTAAGTGCTCATACAACCTAATAACTAAGATAATCACATATCGTCATAACACAATTATATTTTGAAAGTTTAGTAAACTTATTGACAAATTTTTTTCGTAAACTTAGTGGTAAAGTTTTTGAGTTTTGATGGTTCTGACATTGAGTTAAGTTTTGCTAAATTTGTGATGGAAAATGTTGTTGCCTTGAAGAGGATGATTTCAAACTTAGTTGGAAGCTACGTAACTCAGATCCGGAAGAAGTAAAACATAAGTTGTTCTCGTTTAAGAAATGTTCTAGTTCTATGAATTTGGAATTACACCAAGAAGGCCAGAACATGCTTTATTGTAAATCATCTGCCCTCCAAATAACAAGGATTTGTTTACTTGAATGAGAAATGATTATCTCGTGCTACTTTTTTTTTAAAAAAAAAAAGTATATTTATTATTTAGTTGGAAGATAATGTAATGTATTTATATTTAAATTAATTAATTTTGAGTTAAAAGAATATTCCGTTAGCATCTTTTAGATGATGTTAAAGGGGGTGGGGTGGAGTGTAGAATTTAGAGAAGAATTGAGTTAAGTGTAATTGTGAGATTATTATTGGGGTGGAGTGCATATTTTGGATAAGAATGGAGCTAAGTGTTATTCTCACAAATCTTGAGTGGGGTGAGTGTATTTTACTCTTTTTTTTTTAAAATCAAGTTGTTGTAATTACTGTCAAAAAAGTTGTTGTAATTAATACTTATTTTTTATTTATTTTTAATTAATAAGTAATATTTTCTATTTATTTTTAAAATCCACGTAAGCCTCATTAATACAGTCAGCAAGCCATATCATCACTCACCGGAGCTCCAGCCTCCGGTGTGGACTTGCTCCAGACGTTTTACAAAATAGAGGACTTATTCCATAAATTTTTCTGACCAAGAACCTAATTCAGACGGTGAGACAAAAATATGGACTAATTTGAGGATTAAGCCAAAATCTTATACCACGGCAAACGTTTCCTTTATTTTGTTAGTTCTGTCTGTTTCAAAAATAAATAACTTAGTTCTGTAGTTTCGTTGTTTATTTTTTCCCACTCAACAAAAAAAATAAGTTTCTTTTATTTCTATTCTCTTGTTCACTGCTTCGTCCATTTCTGTGAAAAACGTTTCTGCATTCTTCATCTTCTAGCTCTAACCAATCCGTGAACCCCTTAAAACCCTAGATCGGCCGAAGCCACCACCGTTTCTCGATTTTCGGTGGTGGAACTTCCCGTGCTGAAAATCAAATATCTGTGATTATTTATTTTTGAATTTTTTCCTGGGAAAATTGTTCCGATTTCAGTTGCAGTTCTAGGGTTTCCTTGTTTGTGAATTGGGGTCGGAAATGGGAAGCAGGAAGGAAGAAGAGAAGAATGAGAAAATTATAAGGGGTCTCATGAAGCTTCCGCCAAATCGAAGATGTATCAACTGTGATAATTTGGTAAATTCATCTCATTTTCTTGTTATGTTTCTACTTCTTCTTTTGTTTGATGAAATTGCGTTTTGGTTTTCCTTTCTGTTTTGGGTTCCTGTGTTATGTGATTAAATTCGAAGCTTATAGTCTTAAACCTCGCTGAAGTTGGGGATAGTTGCTGAGAACTAAAGAAGATGTTTCAGGATGTTGTTGACATTGAAATATTTTAATTTTTTTGACTTCACCATCCTTGCGGCGAATCCCCGGAATTGCAATGATTTAGACAAACTTGGCTTAATAATTAGCTTTTGCAAAAAAGTGATTACAAGAAAACAAATAAAATTGTTCATGTCAAATTCTTTTTGTAGGCATCCTAGGCAAGGTTGTCTACTTTTATTACCAAAAGAAGTTATGAAAGTTTGATCTCTCTTATAAGATGATTCCCTATTAATTGAGATGCTACTATTTGTACAGGGACCACAATATGTATGCACAAATTTTTGGACCTTCATTTGCACGACATGCAGTGGAATACAGTGAGTTCCTTTTCTCTTTATTAACTCTTGCTTCGTTCTCCTTTTTGATGGCTTGGCTTGTCATTTCTGAATTTCGAAACGAGTTTAACTGTGTTAGGATTTCAATAGGAAGAAACGTAGATTCTGTATAAAAATTTCTGTTAAAATATGTCACATTTGAGTTTGAGCGTGTAGTCATGTACTGAGTATGCCAAGGTTATCAAATTGTGAATTTCTTATTTTGAAATGTAATACTACCAAATTCTAAGCCTAAAAAACACAATGGAAAATAGCTTGCAAGATATCATATATATGATATATAGTGCTGAGTATAATAATTTTAAACTAGTAGTTGACAAAGCAACTAACCATAGCTCACAAAAAAAACCTTCAAGTCTTATGTCATAGGATAAAATTAAAATGTAGTAACTATATTAGTCAAATAAGGTTCTCATGGAGTGTGGGAGCGATGTTGTAAAGCCTCTGTTTAAGAAGAATGTAAACTTAATACTTAATAGTGGATATAGGGTGTGTGAATCCCCCATTTTAGAAGAATGAAACACTGAGCAATAGAAAAAATATGGTGCTTATTTAAATTTTCAATTTACATGATCAGAAATGGTGAAAGATAAGCAAAAAGAAAAAATTAAAAATTGATTGATGTTACAGAAATGATCAGAAATTTGAATCGTTCGGTTCATGTTGATGTTAAAAAAATCACATTGATTGATGCATTTATCACCTATTCATACCTGATACAAATTGGTGAGTTGAAGAATTGTAACAAGATGAGATTCTATTCACGAACCAGGCATTTCCAGCAGCTATAATTATATGCCATTCTTTTTTGTGAAGGAACCGGTAGCCTTTAGTAAATTGTGGCCATTAGCACACTTGACATATAAATATAGCCAACTATTTTTGTACTTATAATCCAATCAAATAAAATGAGATACGTGACTAAATATTAGCTATTAATTACTATTGGTTACCGCGCCCTCAAAATAAATCGAATACCAAAGGAAAGTCCACACGCATGTATATACATATTTTGAAAATAACTCATGTATGAGTTTATTTTCATAGCATGTAAAGGGTTTATTACCACATACTACTAATTGTTGTGTTATGATTATGAGCAATATAATATGAAACCATTCATGTGGCTTCTCCTAATAGTTGGTTCATGACATGGTATAAACCTTTTTTCCATTGTTAGGGTTCTTCTCTTTACTTTTTTCTTTGGTCAATATTTTTCTTTAATGAAGTGTTACCCGTTGAAACCCACCCGCCTGACCCGCCTAACCCGCACCCGTTCAAACTGAAATCTCTGTCAGACGGATGCGGTCCTAATTATACTATTGTCGGATTTGGCTTTTAAGCATGAATCTGAACAAACTGACCGATGCTCAGCCCTAAGAATAATTATACAACTCTGGAAGTTCAAGAGCCAGTTGTAGAATTTCTTGAATTATTCAAATACGCTGATACCTTCTCTATTTATAACTTCCTAACAACAATAAACTGTCCTAAAAACTGTATTAGTGTTTTTAATGACTAACACAACTAATTAGTAACTGCCATAACTGCTCTTGATCCAAAATCAGATGGGTCGCTCCCTATCAAGCACACAGGGGCCCAACATACAACTCAAACTGCTCATAGTGTTCTTCAACAGATGTTCTGTTTCAGTCCCAACCGGAACTTGTATGGGTTATGAACCATAGAAGGCTGAAATTGTTCTATCCTTGCAATTTTGAACCTTTCCTATGTCGGGTTCTTACTGTTGAACTCCCCCTATTGGAACCATGATACTGCTTTTCCCTCCATTGCTACCATCACATCCTAAATCCTCTCCCCTTCAGTTACACCCTTCAAATTGAAGTACCTCTCTTGTTTACCACCTATTTGTATGTCCTCCATCAAATAGAGGGATTCAATTTTCAAGTCCCTCCATTGCTCATCCCCTGATTCAGATATGAATTTTGATCTTGAACCACTGCTTGGGCTGCCCACATCCCCAAATCCTTCATCTCAAGTACCATATTCCGATTTCCTCTCCTCCTGATAGGTTTACCTGTAACATCCTTGCAAGAGTCTTCCAATATTTTGGAGCATTTCTCAGCCCCTCCCTGCCTAATATCGAATGTCTTTCAACTATTTCATTAGTGTTTCAAAACCTCCCTTATTGTTTTCCACGCATGACTCCATCCCTGTACGAACTATATTAAGCTTAACAATAGGTGGTTGGTTGAGGTAGTATTTGCATGATTTTTCTTATGTAAGGTCATTGGTTTGACTCTTGTGTATGGAAAAAAACTCTTTTGTGAATGCTAGCCCCACATATGGATGTTCCAGGCTTCGACAGGATTGCATCTCGTGGAGGATATTTGTGGTTAAACTAAAAAATAAAGAAAAAGGGTTGTGTCCTATTGAATAGAAAAATTCTGGAATAATAACATATTTAACTAATTGGATCATTAGAACTAGCCGAATCATGATATGGATGTTCCCGGCTCAGAGAGGATTACATCCCGTGGAGGATATTTGTGGTTAGACTATATTTAACTAATGGGCTCTATCCTTATTTCTCCTTTTATTTATCTTCGAAATTTGGGCTTGTTACTAGCAACCGCCTAATAATTAATGCTTTTATGAGGAAGTATTTGATTGTTATGTTTAAATAAATTCCATATTTGCATAAGTTCAACTTAGAGTAATAATTATGAGCCTTGTTTGTGTTTTTTGGAACTAAAATTTATGCTCTATCTTCTACCAATTATATTTTTTGGTGATGTTTTATGCTCATTGCATAATGATAGTCCCTAGGTAGTAGTTACATTTGGTAACGGTCTATGCTAATTTCTATGTCATGCAGTCGTGAGTTTACACATCGTGTGAAGTCTGTATCGATGGCAAAGTTCACTTCACAAGAAGTTGATGCTCTTCAAAATGGGGGTAACCAGGTGCAATTTTTGACTTTGTAGCTACCTTTCTTGTTAAGGGTGAATTTTCTATCTTAATTTCCTTCTTGTTGAATTGATATTTATCTGTGTCTCTGTTGTTTTAAGCGCGCAAGGGAAATATATTTGATTAATTGGGACTTCCAAAGACAGCGGTTGCCAAATAGCAGGTACAATTATGTGGCTTGCTGTTATTTAATGAACATGATGTTCACATATAAATTTGTACATGTCATTATGTGATATCATAATGTTATGCTTTTGCAGTAACATTGATAAGATAAGGGAGTTTATCAGGAATGTATACGTTGATAGAAGATATGCTGGAGCAAAGTCTACTGATAAGCCTCCAAGAGATGCGCAGGCAATATATTCTTGGATATTGATTTATTTCTCTGAAACATATTTTTATGCTTAGTATGTCTTAGCATTGTATTTTCTGTTTTTCATTTATACCATACTAATTGTAAAAGATCAGCTAGACATAATTAAATGTACCACAGTACCCTCATAACCCATGTTCATTTCAATCCTTTTTAAATGCTAATCATTTTATATTTGCAATTGACTGTAGAGCCCTGGAATTCATGAAGATGAGATTAGGCGTGCCAGCTCTTATCATTCATATTCTCAAAGTCCTCCGTATGATCATCAATATGAGGATCGGCGTTATGGGAAACAAGCAGCTTCCCTAACCAGGAAGCCTGGTTCAGATAAAGTTCGTTATGAAGGAAAGATGTCTGGCATTATCTATAGTCCTGGCCGCTTTAGTGATCATGCTCCTGCATATGACAGATTTGCAAATGAGGGATCTGGTCCCAGAATTTCTGACTTTTCTGTGGGTGAGCAAATGAAATCAGATGTTCAGTCTCCTAAGTTTCATAAGGACATTGCGTTTAGCCGTCCATCCTATCCACGCTCTGGTTCCAGCTCAAGTGAAGATGTATGGTCGCAAGCAAGAAATACAACTCTGGAAACTAATGCCAGTGTCAAGAGAGATGCAGATGGAATTCAACGTCCACAGGTGTTTTTAAATTTTTTCCCTTCTCTTTCTTCTATAGTTTATCAATATATATGTATGCTTGCTTAAAAATATTCCTTTTTCCACTAGTAATGTGTTGTATCAACATTATGGGAGTTATTAAGATGCAGAACACGATCTATTCATGTTTCCATTCTACTTTTCTGGTACCATTTGAACCAAAATGAGATATTAGGCATGTAAAAATTATTTTCATTTTTGGTGTACCATATTTTTCAGAGAATTGGAATATTGTTCACATAATAATAAATTTTCCTGTAGGACTTGAATAATATATTGTCTGCATGTTGTTTCTGGTATGGAATGAAAATTATTGAAAGTTACATAATGCAAAGAAAGTAATCATTATTAGAGCAAGGGCTAAGAATGGTCAAATCTAGGAATGACATTAAGGGAAAGATAAAAGTATATAATGAGGCATTGTATTTTCTAAAGATAGTGAGATCAAGTTGTCAGGGAAGCAATGGGAAGAGTTACCCCTGTCCTCAGTAAAAGTAGAACCTCGTGAAAGGGCAAAAATTGAGTCTCTGTTTCTCTTTAATAATTGGTTTCTAGATTGATGTTTATTGCACCTTACTGTGTATGATTGTCAAATCTATCCAGAACAGATCTATTAAAATTCAGATGTAGCCTTCCTTGTGCAATGTCCAAGCATTCAAAATTTATCTATCTAAAATAACTAAGGATGGACGTAGTTTGACTAATTTTTTATTTATTTTTATTTTTATTATTATGATTCAAACTGTGGATATTGTTCACTTAGAATAATTGTGGAACTTACATTCCAAGTGCTTGTTGCATATCTTTGACGATGCATTTCTCTGATTTCTTCTAATTCATGATATTATTTTTCAATCTTCCCCAGAGAACTACATCACTGCAACCAACAGACAGCAACTTTTCATCCTTAAGATCTTACAGTTCTGGTGGTATAGTTGATTTTTTTTCAGAACCTGTCCAATCTTCAGCATCCCTTCAAGATAAAGCGTTGGGTATTCCACGGCCATCTGGTCCTACAAGATCTGTTAGCTTGGATCTTTCCAAGGCACCTCCGGCATCAGCTTCACCTGTTGATCTTTTTCAGCTACCAGCAGCACCATCTCAAGCTCCACTGGAGCATTTGTTTCAATTATCTGATATGTCAGAAGCTCCATCTTTTAATGGGAATCAACCTACACAAACATCCCAACTCACATCGATTGACTTATTTGTGGATCTTCCTCATCAGCCACATACTGCAACCTCAGATGAAAAATCACTGGAGTTACCTGTCCCTAAAAATGAAGGGTGGGCAACATTTGATATGCCTCAGTGCACATCATCTACTGCACAAATGGAAATTCCAGCTGCTGTACCTCCAAGTGCACCTTTGCAGGATAGATTTGATCCATTTTCAACCTTACATGCGAATATGCAATGGCCATCTTTTGAAATTCCTAGTGTCAGTGCACCTTCTTCTGTTAATTCTAATATATGGCACGATGGTTTTGGGCAAGGAGAACAAGTTTCTGTTATGGCAACAAACACTCAAGTAAGTCCAAGAAAGATAGGTCTTGTGCTTTGTTAGATGTAACTATTCATTTGTTTTCACCCAACAATAGCTTGAGTTGAACTTTTGGGATTGTTGATTTGTGATATGCTATTTTCCACAAGAAATGGATCATTCCTATGCTTTCGTTCCCCTTCGAAATTGAATACATATTACAGAATAAATTGAAACTTAAATATGGTTTGTATTTTGTGACTGTACAGCCATGGAATGCATTTGAAGATTCTGGTACCCATCTTCATGTGGATTCAGTTAGTCAAGAATTAAAATTGCACAATTTCCCTTCTGCTGATAATCAAATTTTGGGTTTAAGGGCTTCTGAGGTTGGTGTAAGTATGTTGTATTACCATGATAGTCTGTATGATCTTGAAAGAAACTCACTAGCTCCTTTTTTCCTTCTTCATCCTCTATAAAAGAACCAGGTACCAAATAACGATGGAATGCAAGGAATTGCTCCTATTGATGGATTAGATAATCATGTCATCCCATCACATGTAAGTGGCTCGACATCTTTCACCCATACCTTGTATAATGGTCTGTGTGCTCTAGTTTTTTTGCCTGTCCTTGTTTTTAAATTTTCAGGTATTAATTTCGGGTTGTATTTCAGAGCGATAATCTAGGTATCAATCGTAAATCAACTAATCCATTTGACTATCCCTTTGATTCTGATGCAGATCACAACAATATGGTATGTCGTGGCCTGTGACACCCTTCTTTTAATTTTCTTGTTATTACTTTGCTGTTTCTTTTTAACTGTCCACTTAGAGAGAGAAAAAGCTGTTTCTATATACTTGTCCACTTAGAATTTCAATTGAGCGTCAATTAATTTTTTCTGAAAATGCCTTTATGAGAAGAATAAGTAAGGAGAGACAAAATTACTTTAAAGGGTAAAATAGGAAAGAAATAATATTTTTCTTAAGGATATATATTGGGATTCTTAGTCTATCCCTAGAGATTAAGGATTGTAAAATCAACTAAATGTGGAAAACTATGGCAATGAGATTCCAAAGGAGATACCCTTAAACCATCAAGATCTATTTGCAAAAAAATGGGGAAACACTATAATAAATATATCTCAAAACTACCTTTCAAGCTTGGGCATGTAAATCACATTATCTAGCTTGGAATATGTGTATGATATCATCAAAGCCGTTAAGGATTTACTGAAGATATCTTCAAGCTTATCTTTGGGACAAACATAAGTGGTTCTTATGATGCTAAAGAATAGAATGTGGTGACAGCACGTTCTGATGATATACCACATACTAATAAGGTTCAACACTTGAGTGCAATCTTAGAAGTTCTGATGCGGAAATAATTTCTTTAAAACAAAAGTGATCTTTTATAAAAACTATTGAAGTTCTAATCAGAGTTTGAATTAAAATATAAACTTCAAAACTTAATTCAGTTCCCCTTTATATTAAATCAACATAATATGAAAGAAATAAAGGGATAGAAGATCACACAAAATGTTTATCCTGGTTTATCCAAACCCCTAACACATTTTAGGGATTTTCCACTAACCTTTCACCAAGTACAAGACTGCCTCTTCAGGCTTACACAATAGTCTCTTCATGCTATTATCAAATATCTGCCATGGTGCCGCCATTGCAGTTTCTCATGGCGGTTTTTTGGCTTTCCGCCATGGCTGATATCCCGCCATATAGCTGCAATATTCCGCCATTATTTGTCATGCATGGCGGCGGGATTTCAGCTCTCCACCATGACCCGCCATCCGCAATTAACAACACATTGCTATCTCACCAACCATGTTTTGTAGATGCCAACTTCTACAAGTTCTAAACTATCTCAATAAATGAGGATTGATAATAAGCTTTAGCTTGAGAAAGTTTTACAAGTTTCCTATCAAATGATAGAAAATAAATGTTGGAAACTTAGCAATAATTGAAAGAATGTTCAACTTGAATGTTGAGAGCTTTTCACGTTCTAGCAGAACGTGCAGTAAATTATTCAACTGTCTTTTTGCTCTTCATTTTTTCATTCTCTTCTTAAATACCCACGAGAGATCAAGATAGTTGTTTTTAATCTCCATTCTCTCAGCTTGTTTACGTTAGAGAGAAACATTAAATGCATGTCCTGTTAGCATTTAATGCATGACTCAGGTTTTAGATTCTGGGGGGGGGGGGGCAATTGGCACAACAGGTTTTGACCTCTGTCAAGTGTCAACTCTGAAAAGCAGCCCCCAAAATTGTCCTTTCTTGCTTCGGCTGGTCGCATTGAGAACCTGTAAAGTTGTCTTCGAGCGAATAGCCTTGGACTAGTCGCTTTAAGTGACCATCAACATGTTGTAACTCGTTAGAACTTGGACTGCTTGCTTGAGCACTCAGCATCTTCTAACACAACAGGTTTTGACCTCTGTCAACTCTGAAAAGCAGCCCACAAAATTGTCCTTTCTTGCTTGGGCTGGCGCTTTGAGAACCTGTAAAGTTGTCTTCGAGCGAATAGCCTTCGAGCGAATGACTTTGGGCTTCTGAACTTGATGCTATTTTCTAGTGCTAGCCCATCTTCTAACAAAGTGGTGTGGCCTTCAGAACGTCTAGTTCTTATCAGCATGTTGATCATCTCAGCATATGATTCTTCCACAAAGAAGATAATCCAGTAAAACATTCAAAGTATGGCATATACTACAACAAACAAATATGCATTATAGATGACTTAACTTTGGAGATTTTCCAGATTTTAACAAGGACAACTAGACAGTTTTAAAATTCCATGGTGATCATGGATGACTTAAAATAATAAGAAATTATTCTTTCGGATCGTCACTTCTCAAGATGCGGATTGTTTTCCCAAATTGAGTGTGATTTCTAAATAAAAGAATTTGGAACCTACTAAATAACGTTTAAGGATCTTTCATTGAACAAGTGGCTAAGGGTAGAGCAATCCTCACCTTTAAGCTAGCTTTTGGGTTAGAGTTAGGCTTAACCCAAATTCTAAGATGGTATCAGTGTCTATCCTGGATCTGTTTATTGGAGACTACCCATATATGTGCCACCTGCAAATGTTCTTTCCTGCCAATTCCACACTTCAATTGTCTAGCCCTAGGCGTGGAGGGGTGTGTTGAGAAGTCCCACAATGACTAGAGACATGACGAACTAATTGTTTGTAAAGGGTGGAGCAACCCTCACCTCTAATCTAGTTTTTGGGGGTAGAGTTAGGCCTAGCCCAAATTCTTAGATATACCTTGAAAAGTCGTCAATATAGGTAACATAAGACCTATATCCTAAGACAGAAGGAACACTGCTAGGACCCCAAATATCAGAGTGAACGACATCAATAGAACACGAAGTTCGATTGTTAATACGACTTGGAAATGAGGCTCTAACTTTCTTTTTCCCCTGAGTTGACACTAGTCATACTGTAAAGACTCTAACTGAAGGATGATGTATCATTTTTCAAACTTGGATGACCTTGATGATGAAGGAGACTAGGAGACTTCACAACAGTATACATGGTGCAAGTGGTTGGCTGAAATATAGTTGAGTCCATGTGATTTAGATCCTAATTATCAATGGAAGATCTATTTACAGAAATAGGGAAATACTATAATAACATATATCTCAACATGTAGTATTTGCATATTGCCCTTGTTAGTTCCTAATGATACATGGTATTTCCCAAGATTTGCTTTCTGTTGATAATTCATCTCATCACACACATCAAGGTCCGTAGTGAGTGATTGCCAGCATTTCTATTCTGCCTTGGTAACACAGACTTTCTAGTATTGTAAATTTAATGTTCCCACTATAAACTTTTGAAACCTTATATAGCTCCAACAATTTAAAAGATTGGATTTCAGTACTCAGGTATTTCTGCTAGCTGAAAAGATACAAATTTAACAATGTTAATCCTGGGATATGGGAGACAGTATGATAGTAAGTTGATCTACAGTTTCCTAACGCATGTAACACGTATGGTGTTTCAATTGCAGTTCCTTGATATGAGCTCTTTGCAAGCTGCTCTGCCAGATACTCTGTTGCCTGCCACCTTTCATGGTGGTATAGCTGAACCTTGGCTCCCTCAAAATACAGTGGCCCCATATATTTCCACTGCCGGAGAAGGTAATCCTCAAAAAATTGGTACTTAATATTGAAACATCAATTAAAAAAATTGCAATCTAGATTTATTTCCTGACTTTCATTTTGTTTGCTATTTGAATAATCTCTTATGTGGTTACAGCCTCACTGTAGCAAATGTTCTCAATTCAAATGTGTGTCAGCACTGATTCCTTTATGACATCTTATTTTATTTTGATTCAATTATTTAGGTGGTTTGTCATTCATGGCTGTGCAAACACCAAGTTCGCAATTACAGTAAGTTGCATATATGGCCTTTTTTTTGTCTCTGCCTTTTATTCACCCTTTTTTTTGGGACGTGTGATGTTGTAATCCATAGAAATCTATTGACTGGTGTATTTCTTATGCATCTTATTATTTTTACTAATGTTGGAAGTATTTGGCATTTGTAACAGGCACTAACAGCTATGACCGTGGCCATTAAATGATTATTGTTTGGCATTTCTAATGTTACTTTTCTTCATCAGAAAATATAACCCTTACACTATCTATCTAAACCCTTCTCATAGGTTCACATGAATTTTTGCATTCTTCCACCTTTCATAGATTATTCTTGGCTATGAAACAGTTTATACTATGGATCCTTGGTAATCTTGAAAGGAAAGTGATAGGATTCTATATTGATTTGTGGGTAGTCTTTCCAAGTTTTGCAGTAGTGGGGTGACAGTTAAGGTAACTGAATCACATTAATGTAGATGCAAGAAATTACTGATATTCGAGAGACCAGCACTCTCCTCACTAGATCTGATTACAACAAAACTCGGAACCACCTTTCTCAACCCCTTTCCTATTTATACACAACATGCCTTATTCCTTAATCCAACTAAATAACTAACTGTTATTCTATTAACTAAATATACCCATGAGAGAGAAAGTTGGCTGCTCAATGGTTTCATCTATAATTGAACTGGTGTGCATGAGTGCTATAATATTTTGGCTTCTTCTGCCCCCTATTTGTTCTCTCTCTGAATGTAGGTGAAAGACATGTAGTTCTATGTATCTGTTTTTTATTTGAGTTGCATATTTGCAGGAACATCCAGACACAGGAACCAATTGCTTCGATTGGGGGAAATCCTTTTGCATAGGAATATGCTGTAATGTACTATTGTTTTCAAGTAGAATTTTGTGAAGCCAGTGTAGAAGGCCTTGCAATTCATAGTCCCTTCTATATTCAGGCCATGGATCTTTAATTTTGTAATTGGTCGACATTAAAGCTAGTATTCTTGATTCTTGACGTTTACTAAGTGTTCTGCCATGTATTGAACTTAAGCCATTGGGGTTTAGTTTGAAAGACCAAGGGTATTTCATTTTGTTCATAATTGTAATTGTAATTATAATATAGCATCTGATGTTTCTTATGTCTCGTATGTCCATTCAATATGATGTATAATGCCGACTACATGATTGTTATTATTATTTTTAACTTTTTAATTGATAGATTGGCTGAAGTAGGGCCATTTGTACATGAGAAGTTACACATTGTTTTGTCTTATGACCAAATAAGTATTTATAAAGGGTAAGACAACCTTCACCTTAGGGTTAGTGTTGGGTCTAACCCAAATTCTAAGATGATATAGGAGTCTAACTCATATGTGTCATCTGCATATGTTCGTTTCAGGATGTCTAACTCAGGGCGTAAGGAAGTGTTTTGAATTTCACTAATTCATGAAAAAATTCAAATTGTTCTCGTTCTAAATCTCCAGCTCCCGTATATTTCCTACCTTAAGTAAGATCATTACCATGCCAACCACATTCATCATTACTATAAACCTCTATTGTGTCCACACACCATCAACTGTATCTAATCTCTATCCACCATGAACACCACCTTTGACTTTTGGCATCACCTTGTTTGTTCAACACAAACACCACTTCAACCTCTCTCCAATGTTTACTATGTCCAACACAATTAGTCGTCACAACACCTCTGTCCATTGTTGTCGTAATGGAACGATAATAACACATGAACATGATCCAACAACTTGAGCAGGTCAAATCTCAAGAATGATTTGAAGTTGTACATGCATAATAATAATTAATTGATACTATTTCACTTTTCTCGACAACCGTTTATTGTTCTTCTTGATATCGTGATTTTATTTCATGGTGGTCTTGGGTGACCCTTGGCACTGTGTCTCCTAGAACAAGTAGTTCCTTAGCTCTGGTCCACAAGGATTGTAGAGCTTGAGCTACGAGAGTGCGCCGATCGTCTTTGGTGATAGTTGACTTTGTGGTTTCCCATAACAATAGTCCTCTAGCTTTGGACGGTTGCGTGGAGCGTGAGTTAGGATTGGGATGTTTGGCTAGCGTGTACAATGGAGCGACTGCACGGTTGGGCCTTGCCTTCCCCATTTTGGCTGGATGACCTGTGTTGGAGGTGAAAAGGCGTGAGCAAGTAGGGAAAAGACGCAGGTGGTTGGGAACAGCAAGCGTCTTCAATACGCCTTCAAGTCAGAGGCCACGTGGCTCGTAGCGGTTGGATATGGTGTTTCGTGTTCCTAGAAGGGTAGTCAGTGCGCGCGTATGGTTACACGTTCTCTCGTTGCTATTGACGTGACGAGCTCTAGTAAGACATGTCGCTTCACTTTCCTCGTGTGGGGCGTATTTAATGCCTTTAATGGCATTAATGGTGCCTGTTTGCCCCCCCCCCCCGCCATTTTGGGTCTATAAAAAGGGGAAGATCTTTTGCATACAGATTTCTTCTTCTTTGCTCTCTCTTAAAACTTCTGAGTTTCCCGACAGTGGTTTGATTGTTCTACGGTGGTCGTTCAGGCTCGAAGTTGCTTTTTCCCGGTCTTCTTCGTTTTTTCATGTGAGTCTCCTATCCCTTTTGATGTCGGAAAAAGTAACATAAGAAAGGGGTTTTGAATTGTGTTATGATAAAACCTGAGCTTTACAAACGATTATAAGTTTATGAAAATATTTTTGCAATCGTTTGGTGCAACGGATATAAAAAATAAAAGATTAGACGATAAACACACAACAATATATCTTGGTTCACCCACAAATGATGGGGCTATATCCAGTCCTTGGCTTAACCAAAATTTCCCCTAACAAGTATTAAAGACTTCTCCTACACCAAGTATTAGACATGACTTCTCCAAACAAGTATTCGACAGAACTTCTCCCAACAAGTATTCGACAAGACTCCTCCTAACAAGTATTCTACAGGACTTCTCATAACAAGTATTTGACAGGACTCCTCCCTCAACAAGTATTTTTTCAAGACTTCTCCTAAGATCTTTTTCAAGATCGTTTGACTCTACAAGGTTCTCTTCTCACAAGAAGGATAGTAGAAATTACAAAGTTCGGGAACTACAAAGTGTTTGAGGATTTGACTCCGGGGTATACTTTGTGTTCTTGATCTGGAGATATATGAATACAAGGATTTGACTCTTAAGGTTTTATCTCAGCCGATGAGGACTTTTCTCTTCTGATTGCTTGAAGAAGTTTTTCGACTTGGATATAAGTTGTAGCTCCGTTTCTTACTTATGAAAATCGTCAAGTCCTCCTTTTATAGTGCAAGAGCTTCAAGGGTTTGTTGAGAGTCGTTGGAGCGTGTAGAGCCTCTTGAGTACTAGCCGTTGGATCAAACGGTCTTCTTCAGCTGCATTAAATGCACTGTGTCCTTTGCCAAGGCAAAATGCTACTAAGTGTACAATGTCATTTGGTTGGTAGCATCAGTAGCAACGATCTAGTCCTTTAGTGAGAGAAAAAGGAAACGCTGGTGGTGACAACGATGCACTTGTTTCCTTGTTAAAAGTGCTTTGTGAGATATCACGTGATCCTTTGCACTTGACTTTTCTTTCATCAATGTCAGAGAGCTTTCAATAAAGACTTTTAAAAGACGACCAACTAGGATGAGAATGTATGGAGCGAAATCTTTTAACTGTGGGGATATGGGGGCGGGGGCGATGACTCATTTTGCCAAAGAATGAGACCGTCCCTAAATCTCAAGTTTGTTTTCTTGAATGGTGCAATTGAAGAAGAAGTTTATGAAGAGCAACCACCAAGTTATCTACAACAATAAGAGAGAGATAAGGCCAACAAGTTGAAAAAAACACTATATGGTTTGAAGCAAGCACCAAAGCTTGATATCAAAAACAGTTTTCACAGAAGTCCATAAGAGCATGTTGTATATGTCTATTTGGATGATCTTATCTTCCCCAGCAACAATCATAAATGTGAGTAGAAAAATGTCAACACAATTTGAAATGAAAAATGAGGGCATACTGTCTTGTTTTATAGGCATTGAAGTGAAGCAGAAAAGTGAGGGAATTTTTATTTCATAGAAGAGATGATATGCAGCAGATATTCTAAAGAAGTTTAAGGTGAAGTTCTGCAAACCGATACTGACACCAATGGCAGAAAAATTGAAATTAGAAAGAGAAATTGGTGGTGATCTTGTCAATTGAAGTAATTTTAGGTTAGTGGAAATCCTCGGGTACTTGACAGCAACAAGATCTGATATAGTTGGTGGAGTTAGGCTCTAAAGAAAATTCGTGAATTCAGCGATACAATCATGCACATTGACAAGCTGCAAAGCGAATTTTGAGGTATGTGAAAGGTACAATTGATGAATGCATCTTTTATTCAAGTTCTAGCAAGCCAGAGTTGATTGGACCTACAAACAGTGATTGATTAGATGAAACTGAAATTCAATAAAGCACTTCGACTTATGTTTTACATATTGGTTCATATGTGTTTTCTTGGTCCTCTATGAAACAACAAGTAGATGTGTCAATAGCAGAGACAAAGTACATAGCAGCAAAATATTGTGCTACTCAAGCAGTTTGGTTGCACAAAATATTAATGAGTGAGTTGCAACTTCAACAAGATGGTCCTGCGAAGGTATTCTACAACAACAAATCAACGATTGCATTAACAAAAAGTCTAGTGTTTCCATGGGCGAAACAAACACATTGCCATCAAACACCACTACTTCTTTGAATTAATCAGGGATAAAGAAATTTTGGTGAAATATTGCACTTCACAAGATCAAATTGCAGATATTTTCACAAAGCCACTCAAAGCCGATTTATTCTTGAAGTTGAAGAAAATGCTAAATCATATGAACCCAAGTTGTAGGATGTTAGAAGCTAAACTTGGATATCTCTTTAATTAGATGACACAGTTAATAGTTAATATGATAAGGGCGTTGCTTAAGTACCCTCTTAAAATAGGAAGGAACCCCTTCAATTCATTATTTAGAGTATAAAGGACTAAAGTGCAAATTTTAAATTTTATTATAGAAGAAATCATGACATATTAAACATAAAGAGTATGAAACTCTTCCACATTAGATGGATACAAGAGAAATTGTCATGGTATTATGAGGTGCCTTCAAAATTATCCCTGGCCAGCAAATTACTTCAATATTAAGAATTGAGCTATAATGAGTAGAAAGTTACTTATAAAAGGCTAGGGGTTGTACGAGTTATAATCATCAATTGTAACAATAACAACCACGGTGAGAGGTAGAGAGCAAGAAGGAAAGCTCCAGTGAGCTTTATTGTTTTAAAATGAGTTCTCGATGTTGTTTTGAGTGGTTATATTTTATTCCTATAGCATCTTGATTACAACAAGTCAATTAATTTTATTTGCCAACAACTTTTTCAATTTTTTTTTTACATTTAGAATAAAAGAGACATTTTATACATCCCACCACCTTCTTTCTCCACCTTTTCTCTTCTTTCTCGGACACTAAACTTAAAAATCTCCTTTATTTCTCACAATTTTCTTCTCATCTTATCTCTTCTATGACCATAACTTTAAGTGGCTGTGAAAACTCTATAAATACTTCCGCTAGAAAATTAGACACAATAGTGAACAAATTTAAAATTATATGATTCTTCGGCCTCATATTCAATTTTCTGTCACTTCCTGTTTTGGTGCCTTAAAAAGGTTGCACTGAAATAAGGACAATCGCCAGACCCAATATGCAGGACCTTTGTGCATATTGAAACCTGTCACAATGCTGTCAGGTACTGAAAACCACAATCATAATCAGGTGTGGTAACATACTGACATGTCACTAGTTGATGTTATGAAATATTACTAGCTGAAACGGGTGGCACAAATGATTCCCAAAAATCTTCATCATACACCCCAAACTTCAAATGGAACCTGATGTTAAATCCTTTTTCCTACAATGAATCTTCTGGTAACAATGATACAACTTCAGGATCAAAAGTGAGAATACTTTATAACAGGTTAATGGTTACAATGTTAGTACCAAAAATTCAAATTGTAGAAAATGTTATGTTCCTAAAGGTGAGAAACAAGACATTTTTACATATCCTAGGGTCTTGGGATGCGAGGTGCATAAATTTGGAGGAGATTTGCTATTTGCTCTGAGACTAATGGTACTGTGAGTAAGAAAACACAGAAAAACCAAAATAAGAGATCTTTCACAATTATAAGCATGTCCGGATCAACTTATCTTCCATTAGAATCAACTCTGGCATGCAGAATCCACTCTCAGAAGCTTCTCTTCATAACTGATTTTTGTTTCATAATCAATTATAGAAGGATTTCAAAACATGTACTATATCTTCTGTAGAAAATGTATGACTTGTTTTACACACCACTCTTCATTTCTCATCATTTTTTCACCAAAAATTTCTCGGTGTAGGTATCGATTTTAGCCCTTTCTCTGTACTTGGAGGGAATCTAGAAAACCTCCTATCCTTGTTCAGCTTCAATCTTATAGCTGGAACCTTACGTGCAACAGCCTGCCAAATCATTTGGACAGCATCACCCTCCTTAGATGGGAAATGATATTCAAAGAAATGCTCAACCTCTTTCAACTTGTTCCACATTCGGGTCCACTCTTTTTTGCCTATACTCCTGATGAAATTTATTAGAAACTTTTCTTTGATAGCATCTCTTGTAGGAACAAATATGCAGAACTCTGAATAGTCAAGAACATCCTCAAATGGGAGCTCAATTTCATCACTGATGATGACAGGAACACAGTGACTAGCAATGGCATCAAACAAGCGGTTCGAGGAAGGGGTGTCACCAGCAATGTTAAGGCAAAACTTGGAAGAACGCATGCCTTCGGAAGCTTTCTTGACTCCATCTTTTTGAATGCTTCCAAATGAAAAGTGTACATCATTTTCATCTTTTAAAAGATAATATAGCTCTTGCCGAGCCCAACCTCCCTGATCATGAGAAAACAAAAGAAACATATGGATTTAAATGCAAATTATCGTGCAAGAAAAGGAAACAAATGGCGAATTTGAAACATATTGAACTCTTTTTTAATATGCATGCTTCTAAAAGGGATCCAACTTTCATTTAAGGTACCTGGGCTGTACAATATTATTCTCTATATTCAAATAAGCAAAAGACATGCTAAAAGTAACATGAACATAGAACATTCACAAACACTAATCAAAATTGTAGCAGAAATGTTTGATGTATTCATGATGACAATTGGGTATCATCAGATCTAAACAGAAGTATAGTGTAACAAGTATGGAATAAAATCAATTATTGGAATGTTTCATGAACCAACTATCCTCCAACGATAAATTTAATGAAGACACAGTAAAAATTTCATATTATATTTCTTACATAACTTAGTAGATCTTTAATGTATAAGTCCACCAACGTGGGTTTGAAATTTCATTATATTAAAAGAATGAAGGTGATAAGGTTTGAACTCTAGAATACTTGACCATAGAAACTCTCATACCATGGAAAAGATCAAAGATCCTGAAGTTTATGTTGTTGAATGAATGATTCTGTATTATATTTCAATATCTTAAGCATGAGAGGAAAGAAGCTCAGCATGTGGAAAACGTTGCCACAATGAAACAGGATATTTAAAGGGAAAAATCTTCACTGGATAAACTCAAAGAAGAAAGAGTGGTGATTTTCGCACCACTTTTTTATGCTTACTTCACTCATCTTTCTATCTCTCACTTCCTTTTGCATGACATGCCACATCACATCTCTTTCTTGAATCCCATTACACTCAAATTTCACAGGGGAGTAAAATTGATACAATGAAAATGAGCCTGCTATACTCTTTTTTCAAGAAGAAATATGTATAAAAGAACTTAAAAGGGGATTCTTCATGGAAAATACACTCTGAAATTCACCTTGATTTTGTTAATCAAATAACAAGATGCAAGAAACAAGTAAGCATTGCAGATTGCAGTCAGAATCAAAATCACGATGGCGATATATTTACATAAGTAACCATGGAAACACTACCATCTTCAATACGATAAGTTTTTCCATTTCTTACCCCCTAAAGCTATGTGATATGAATCTATTTAAGGAAGAGACATTACAGAACATATTGACAATTTAGACCTCATGAAAATAATGCAATTGGAGGAAATAATTAATTGAGAGCAGAAATTTAAAGGATAAGAAGCCAGAAAGCATTTCCAGATAACTTCAGGAAAGAATCAAGTGTAATAGCATTTGTATTTCACATGGAATTAAATTCCACACACAAATGATGGAAGTCATTTACTAGGCAAACTACATTGATTTAATTGTTATATTAATGAACTCACACATCACAATTTTCCCTTTTTTAACTCTTTCCAACAGTACACTCCATCAAACAATTGTATATGCATTATGCAACTAAGATGACCAAAACATCACTTCTTTCAAACAAGGAATCAGCTCTTCTAAAAGTTCCATCATTCAGTACTAAACTTAGTTACTTAAAAACATGATGGTTAAGCAATATGTTGAAAGCATTGAGAAGCAAACAAATAGCATGTAATGTTTATAAGAAGCAAAAGGAACCATGATATTAAAGCTCAAGAGGGCCATACATCTTTTCTATATATTGCTCCTTGGAAGTACAGCAACGTCGGACGGCTATCAAAGTTGGAAGCATCATTGACATAGGAACTGATTAAATGTTTATAAGGCGCAATCACATCCTTTTCAACACTGGCTATGTTTGGAGGATATCTCCCAAAGTCTGAAAGTATGAATGTAGCAGGCCACAGCTGCATTCTTGCATCCAACATACTGTTAGGATGATGAGCTAAAATCACATGATCCTTCCCCCCGGATCTCTTCCATTCCTCTTGAGCTGTCAGATACTTCACTAACTTTTCTTGCAGCATCTTGTTCCCGCTCTTCTTTTCATGCGGATTCGCTTTCGAGTACTTATTATAGCTCAGAGATGAAAAGAATGGGACAAATACAATATCAGCATCACTGGAGTTTCGAACTCGAATCACAGTCCTAGCCTTGGAAGCTTGAGAGATTTCTGAAGCAAGAATATCCAATGTGAGCCAAAACTCAATACTGTGCTGTAAATTCAAACCTCCAGCGTAGCCAGGAATTGCAGCTCTAACATCAGGCCAAACACTCTTCCCACTAGGTTTCCAATCCAAGAGTCCAAAATGGAACTCTGATGGCATATCATACATGAATACCTTAGGAACAATAACTTGATCATTCCTGCTACACTTCCTACCACCATTTTTCTCACTGGACTCACTCTCTTCTACATCTTCACTGTCCACAAGGATTGCCCGGTTCCCAAACGAGGACTCGACATTCGGGTTCTGCGTCTGAGACTTTGTAGTACCATCAAGTTTTGAATTGGGCAACAAATTGTGATCAATGAAATGAGGGCGACCCGTGGATCGCAAAAGGAAGAACCAGGACATGAGAAACAGAAACGATGTCATTGTAAAGAAGAAAAACATTGATTTTCTAGAAACAACGCCCTTGAGGGAAGATGCAATTCTATCAGGCATTGTGATTGCAATCTAAACGACAATTCAACCCTTCATATGAACCTACATTTCTGTATTTGATGTATAATCATAATTTGGGGGGAAAAAAAATACAAAAACAGAAAGAACAAGGTTTTCAATAATCCAAACACAAATTGATCATAAAATCGTCCTTCTCCATTATGTGTGATTGTGAAGTGTGTGTAACAGTAGGAATTGAAATGGAATGGAAGAAGAGAGCGTGGGAATAGGGTCTAACTGTGGAAGCGGGCACACCTTTGCTTTGAACTCCATTATTTGGTACTATTGCCAAGAATAGGACGGACTCCAACACACGCACTCTATCGCTCTTTTCAATTCTCCTGCTTCCTCTAAAATTGCAATGACATTTTCTTACATTCATGTATTAAGAAAAAGTATCAATGTTATTATATTTTGTTAAAATTATTACCAACTTCTTATTATACTCTATATCTCTCTTATTAATTTTGACTCTTGAAATTTTCTTTTAACTTTAAAAAATTATATATGTTAAAGGTATAATTGGTAAACTACAATTAGTGCATTATTGAAATTAAAAAAAAAACGTATAAATAGGAAAAAAAACATGATAGTTGCAAATATTAAGAACAAAAGAAGTATATATTTTCTTTCTCTGGTGGCTATGTTTGACATGCCTAGCTAATAAATTAGGTGTCTCAAATGAAGAAGTAGAAGGACCTTCTAGTCAAGGGTTCCTTCTATCAAATGATATAGGGAAAATCGGTCAACATTGGAGACAAAGTTTCAAAAACTTGCTCTGGGCAGAAAAATATTTACTAATTATGTACCACTGACTTAGGATTATATTCTGGAACAAATATTTAAAATCGGTCTTGGCCAGAATTTCTTTTGTTTAATTATGAACTAGCAGAGGTTTTAGGATTAGTTTCATATTATTTCAACAGGCTTAGGACTAGATTGTGAAATATTCCTTAGGTAAGCTCTATTATGCTTCAGGTCTATTTGTTCTACACACTTGCATGTTAATTTCTTGTGGGTAGTGCATTCAATTAGGATAATTAACAATATGTTGACGGTGATCACTATATTCTTTAGGAGTTTTAGTTGGCTTTCATAGAAATCATAGGTAGCATATATAACTTAAGGAATATAATTCAATTACTATCATAACCTTGAGGTTTCTCTTTCTCAGATTTCTTCTTTTCTTTATTTGTTTTCTTTACTTTCTTGAACAAACATCCAACTTTTCAATTTCCTAAACATTTAGTCAATACTTTGAAACCAGGTATTTACTTAGTACCTTGGGTATGATCATTGAGACATTCAAATCCTATATTACTTGAGCGATAGAGTACGCTTACTTTTCTGTGTGTGATATTTTACAACAAACATAAGACTTTCAAGATTCATATATTTTCTTCTATCAAATGATTGAGGGAAAACAGGTAAGCATTGGAGACAAAGTTCTAGAACTTTCTCTAGATAGAACAATCTTTATTAATTATGACCACTACAATTATACGGGCACAAAAATAGTAAGGTGACATTTATAATAACTTGTTAATGTAAAAGAGACCTGTTTTGGCAGGCGTAAAAGGCCAAAATGAACAATAGCATTTTAGCAATCAAATGACTTGCTACTATGAAAATGCTATAAGAGTGGATTGAATGACCTAATAGAGGAACACCATAAATGCCAGTGGGCGAGCGGTCGCGCGATGGCTTGGAGTGTAACATACAAACAAGAAGGCCATAAGCCAACCTTGCCCCTAGAAGGCACTTCACAAAGGCTTCCTATAAACCTGTAGATGTAATGACAACAAATCCAAAACCCATTAGGACATGTGTGATCGTTTCATTTACTTAACACACTATTAATTCTTACAATCTCTAAGTTCTTCCTAGACACTGAGATTCTCTCCTAGCTCTCTCACGACTCTCACGACTCTCACGACTTGAGTATCATAGAGAGAGTCGTCTCTAGGTCGGTCACAGTTAGACAGCTCCGTCGTGCTCATAGAGCCATTCCAGGCCACACGCTGCCTTAGAGAACAAGGATAACTCTCAAGTTTTACTATGGGTAGAACAAGATCAGAAAATAATAAAATATGATATGATGGATGAGGAAACCGATTTTATGACCAAATGATAATAACATAAATAACATTCAAGCCTAAGTAACAAGTAGCACAAAGAAACTTATGACAGAAAATATAAAAATAGTAGTGCACCTTTTCCAGTGGTGCACGATGGACAATACTGTATTTTCTAATTAAGTAGTAGGAAAAGAAAGAGAAACTGCGGGAATCAAGTATAAATCACATTTTCTTGATACAGTAGCTCCGAATTCCTATGTTAAATCCAACTCTTCAGGTATCATCCCATCGGGTAGCCTCCAATCAAAATGATACAATAAGAATGCAAGGACCTGCTCCACATTTGCCATGCCATAGTTCATACCTGGGCAAATTCTCTTTCCAGCACCAAATGGGATATACTCAAAGTGAGTTCCTATGTAGTCAATTGAGCTAGCAATAAACCTTTCAGGGCAAAACCTATCTGGATTAGTCCAATATTTGGGATCTCTTCAAATTGCCCAAAAATTTACCATGACTCTGCTTTTAATAGGTATATTATATCCATTAATTTCACATGCTTGTCTACATTCCCTTGGAACAAGAAGAGGAAGAGGAGGGTGTACCCTGAGAACCTCTTTGATGACTGCTTTCAAGTATTTGAGCTCCTGAATGCCATTTTCATCAACCTTTCCATTCTTACCATGTACCTCTCTCACTTCATGTTGTACTTTCTTCAATACTCTTTGGTTCTTCATCATTTCAGTCATTGCCCAATTAATAGTATTTGATGCAGTCTCACTCCCACCGATGAAGACATCCTGAAAGGTTAAAACCATTTGATAAACTCTTACCAAATTCTCAATTAAGACCCTACAGTTGAGTCTCATTCCTTAAAAACTAATAATTTTTTTAAAAACAAATATAACATCTAAGTCTAAGGAATATAATTTTTCAGAGAATATAATTGTGTCAAAAAATGTATTAAATTTTTTTACAACATTTCTCCACTATGAAGAATTTAGATATAAATATTTATACATATATAGATATATAAAATAAATATATGTTATGAGAATCTTAATTTATATGAGATTATAAGAATAAATTACAATCTAATCATGAATGGTCAAGATTAAAATCTAGTCATGTGACCACTTATGTTTTAATATTAACCATTCATGATTATACCTAACAGTTATGACTTATTGTTATATTCTCATATAAAAACATCATTTTCATAAGATACAATATCATATATATAAGCTCACTTAAACGTTTCCATTAAATACATTGAGTAATAAAAATTCCTACCTTTTTTTTATTAAAATATATTATGCCATTCAATATTTCATTTGAAATAAATATATTAAAATAATAAAGCTAAAACTGGAAAAATTGTATTAGTGAAAAATATTAAGAGTTAACATAAGTTATAATAAAAAATATTAATTAATGAATAATTTAGATAAAATAGTGTTAAAAATTAAAAAAATATGACTATAAAGTATTTACTATTTACTATAAATTAATAAACAATTGTGTGTATTATTTAAAAATTTGTACATATGTTTTTTTATCAATTATACATTAGTAAAAATTACTTAATTTTAATAAAAAATGTTCTTTGATATGCTTGTTTCATATATAAAATTAGATTATGATCCGTATAACTGTCAGGTTCACTCTCCAAAGATAGTTATTTTTATCCATTTTCAATACATGAACCCAAAACCTAAGGAAAACATTAATTTTTAATTACATTAATGTTTTTTTATAATAGTTGGTAGACATGTCAATTGCTGCCTACACAAAAATTAGAATAAAAGAAAGGAGTAAAAGAAAGACAAGAGATATGAAATATATTTTTCTATGTAAAAAAAAAAAGAGATCTGAAATATGATATATTAAGTGAGAGGGAAAAATAAATTAGTTTTAAGTGAAATGTTAATGTTGTTTTTCTTTCGAGGGGGTTGATTTATTTTGAAAGAAAGAAATTATGCTTACCATGATTATGGCCTTGATATTATTTGAAGTTAAATGAAAATCCAAGTCACCGCCATTGTCCTGAATTTTTAAGAGAACATCAATGAGATCTTCCTCTGCTTCAACGAAAGCTTCTTTAGCTCTTGATTGTGCATCTATGGTCATTGATGATATTCTCTAAAATCGTGTCAACTGTTTGGCTCAACTTCTCAATCTTAGGCCTCATCCCAGAAACCTTTTGAAGCCATTTAGCTGAAGGAAACAAGTCTCCTATGTAAAAACCTCCTGCAAGCTTTATAAGTTGTTTTACCGCTGCTATGAACTCTCCTTGTTCTTCATATCTCTTCCCAAATGCAGCTTTTGAAGTGAATGTGTACATAAATGATATAACGGCTCGAGTGAGATTTATTTCTGATCCTTCTTTTGAAGCAATCAAATTGATGAGGGTAGTAATCTCTTTCTCTCTGATTGGCCATAGAGATCTAACCCTTTTTGAGCTTAAGAGCTCTATGGCACAGATCTTCCGAAGCTGCCTCCAATAATCACCATACGGTGAAAAAGCGATGTCTGTGGAACCATAAAGAGATATATCTGTGGCTAGAAAACGAGGCCTCGACGCAAAGGTAACATCATGGGTTTTCATTACCTCCTTAGCATACTCCGCTGAGGAAACAATAATGAAGAACACCTCTCCTAGTTGCAGATGCATCAAAGGTCCATATTTTTTGGCCAGATCTCTTAGCTTTCGATGCGGTGTAGATGTAACAAGAAGGAGGATGCTTCCTATGATAGGTAGCCTCCATGGCCCTGGGGGTACATTCGTTTTTCTTAGGTTCTTGCTTATCGTCAGGAATGCAGAAATCATTAGAAAAACGGTCACAAGGGCTAACAAGTCATGAATTTGAGGAGCCATTTAGATAAAAAGAGGATATTGGACAGAACAGAGCAACTCTATGTATGCATTAATATATATACAGGCACTATGGAGCATTGATCTGATTATACAAGCAAAAACAACTAGCAGATTTTTCTATGAATTGAACAACTTGCAGATGCAGCTTTTGATTTTTATTTTTCTATGTTCCACTTGCATGCTAGAGGAGAGCCTAAACCTCAAGGATATAATTCGTTGAATTGAAAATTGCATTATGCAACGAAAAGATAACAAAAAGACATTGGAAAGAAAGCTAATTTTGTCACGTATAGATAAATTATAAATTTATTGACAGCACTCTATTTTGCGTCATGCATTATGAAATTATAAATTTCTTGACAGCACTCTATTTTGCATCATGCATTATGATCTCCGTATTGGGCTAATTAATTAAGGCTATGTTTGACATGTCATTTCAGATAGCTTAAAGCTTATTTGACTAGTTTAAGACTTATTTGACTAGCTTAAAAGTTCTTTAAAAGTGTTTGGTGAAGGAGCTTATTTGAGTAGCTTAAAACTTAAACTAAAAGCTAACTTTATCCTTATTATTTTATTAAAATTCCACCTTTAGCCTTATATGTTTTTTAATAAACCTATTAATTTATCAGTTATCACACTTATTTCATGTGTATAACTTTATATAACAAATTACTAATTATTTGTTTTATCTATTTAATTTAATAAAAATATAGAAATTTATCAGTTATCACACTTATTTCATGTGTATAACTTTATATTACAAATTATTAATTATTTGTTTTATTCTATTTAATTTAATAAAAATATAGAAAATTATATAAGTAAAAATTAATATTATATTTTTAAGATGATAAATAACTTGAGTGAAATTAAAATATTTAAAGTTATAATAATTTAATATTAATATCATATAAGTTTTAATGTGAAAATAAAGTCATGTTAAATATAAAACGAATTATACAAATATGTCATTTTACAATTTCAGCTTGTTTCACAGCTAGTTGAACTAAACACTTATCTTCTAATTACGTATCTTTTCGGCTTTCAGTTAGCTTATCAGTTTTCAGCTTTCAACTAGGTTATAAGTTTTCAGCTAACTTATCAGTTAGACGTGCCAAACATAGCCTAAGAATAAATCACAAGTGAATTAAATACTAGTATTACAATCTTTTATGTAAAATTTTAATGTATTAAATGTATATGTCATCTCACTCAAACACTCCCTTTTATCCAATGCGAGACTCAAACTTGATATCTAAATATGTTCATGCTCGCAGTTGTCGTTTCTTGTGTAGAATCTCATACAATGTTAACAAGGTTTATGCTTTCCTCATTCTGCATAACAATTTGGACTACCTGTTAACCTATCTATTTGTATATATTGTCTTTCTGAAAATTTGTCGTTTCTTGTCAAGAATCTCATACAATTGTTTACCAAGTTTATATTTTTTTTTGGATAGGCCAAAGAATTACATTAAAAGGGGCACAAGGGGTGCCCCAACCCTTAATATAAGAGAGGGAAGAGAAAAGAAAAAGAAAGCAAAAAGTACACCAGATAATTAGAACAGTCTTTGACATAAATATGGTTTCGGCATATGAATTTGGCATTACCTGTTAGACCGTACTATAACTATAAATTGTTTTTTTCCAACAAAAAGAAAGAATAGAACTTACTAGAAAAAGAAAAGATTCGACGAAAATCTTTATTATAATGGAAAATATTTATATTCATAGACACCAATGAGTAAATGCACCCCCATTTCACTTTCTACCTTTCACTTCTTATCACATTACATTATGTTTACCCTACTTTTTTCAATGGAGAAGGACTTTGAAGTTTGAACTGTGATTCTCGGCAAAAGAACAACAACAAAGCGATGGTGGCTTGGCTGCTTGCAGCGAAACGTGAGTTGGGGCGGCAGAGAGGAAATGAGGTTACGGCTCACTACAAAGACGCAATGGAGTATTAGTGCGGCTTGCATAGGAATAAGAGTGGGGCTAGCGAAGTAGGATTGGAGCTGCAGAGCGAGGTTGAAAATGATGTTTGGTAAAATGTTGAAGAGAGATGCTTATAATGGTTCTTGGGTGGAGTAATCTATAGCTAGCTAACGCTTACTTTCCCGCACACGTGGAATTAGCGTCGTTCATAGCCGACATGAAGGTGTTTGTGGGAGGACGTTACTACGTGGGCTAGAGATTTCAACGTGTGCCGACTCTGATGTTGAATGCTACTAATCGACACAAATTAACATTGGTCATGCTGACCCTTAAAAAAGTGTTTTTTCATTTCTTTTATGTTATTTGCGTCGGCTTTGAGTCGGTTTATGTAAGACCCAGGTAAGATTAAACGTTTAATTAATTAGTTATTTATCGGCTTAAAAGCGATAAGCGCGATTAAACTTAAGATGATATGTTCTTTGTACCCTGTGTGCTTTATATAAATGAAGTATTATTAATATTATTAGTATTTTCTCCCAAACTAGATAAAAAAGAAAGAAAGAAAACAAAGTAAAAAGAAAGAAAGAAAAAGATCACGTAAGGACTAAGGACCAATTCAGTTTGTGAGGGAAGAATAGAAAATAAAAAGTAAAAGAGAAGTAGAAGAATACTACGAAGTGTAAGAATAGATATATATGTATATCTAACTTGTTAACACTTCTACACTTGATCATTTAATTTTGCTTAAAGTGATTTTAAACTATATCATATAGTTTCTCATAATTTTTGGTACAATAATATATCATCCTTATATTTTTCTCTTAACTATATGAGTTAAATCCTACACTATCCAAAATCATCTCATTATATATATATTTACCTTCATCACTAGTACCTTATTTTTAGTTTTTCTTCAACTTCTCCCTTGCGTGGCAGAGAACGACGGTCCCAAGGTGTCATTAAGCATGACACTTCAATTTCCATGCTGAATCATTTTTCTATTTAAGCATGACAATGCAATTCAAGTGCTGAGTCAATTGCTATTCTGTTAAAAGTCCTACACGTATGTAACTACCCTAACAGCTCATCATCTATGTTCCCTCGTAGACATCCAGTGCTTGCGATTTCTTCACCATTAAGTTTCATTATTTTATTAAATTTCAAAGCCTATAAAAGGCAAACCATGTCGTTAGTTTGAAATATCAACCTACTATGAGTTGAAATGCTGAGAATGGAAAATACATGCCTTGTCCAACAAAAAATTAGTTTAGGCCGTGGGCACCAAAGTGTTTCTTCATTTTGGCGATACAAAGACTAAAGCACATTTTATCGGAACAAAGAGCTTAAGGAAAGCGAGCCGGTACGAGGGGCAAGGTCGTGATCGGTTTGAAGTCAGAACTTTGGGAGGAAAGCGGCAAAGGTGAGGGCACTTCGCTTCGGCTATTTATATTATTGAATATATTCTATATGTGATTGTTATGAGCTATTCGCTTAGGGTATTTATGTTATTGAATATATGCTATATGATTGTTGTGAGAGCACTTTGATGCTTGCTATTTGATATAATGACTTGTTGTGAGGATGTCTGTTGGCGGCATATCGTTTCTGTAACCAAAGGGTTTTTCTGAGTGTCGGTTTGAGGAAATTCTAACGATGCTTTTGATCTACTGAGGTTTTTTATTGAGAGGTTTTCTCAAAAAGTATTACACAGGGTGGGAACTTTTATTTTAACCTACCAAAGTTTTCGAAAAAGAACAAACGTATTCATGATTTACTTATAAACTTCATCTAAAATAAATAATCAAAGTGTACACATATTTTAAAAATTAAAAGAAAGTTTACTGCAACGCAAAGCTTCTAGAAAGATATTTTTAAATGAGACTTCAATCCTTTTTAGAAAAGAGAATTTCAAAGGGGGGCCTTATTTGATGGCTTAGATGAAAGAAAGACGAGACTCGGCGACACGGTTACTTGGAGTGGAGTGACCTGTCGTAATGTAAACTTCGGTCACTTGGAGCGGAGTGCAACCGTTAATGTTGAATCTAGATTTTGTTTTTTAGTATGACTGTTTTCTTAGAGATAGACGTGAACACTGGAGAGGGTGTTCCCGTTTGTTTGGCTAACCATGATTCATATCATGCATGCATACATTTTGTCAGGATGGTGGAGTGGCCATGCCTGTCTTCTGAGGACGATGGAGTGGTCGTACCTTCAGATGTTGATAATGGAGAGGTTATCAACGATGTTGATACTGGAGTGGGTATCAACTATGTTGATACTGGAGTGGGTATCAACTAAGTGGCATTCACTAGTCAGAGGTCGATACTGGAGTGGGTATCGTACCGACTAAGTGTTGTCCCGCCTACCTCATATGGAAATGACGTTTATATCCGGATCATTTGATGTGCCTCTGTGGCATTGCATTTGCACGAGCATATAGACTAACCTTAGGGTTGTCGATTGAGCTTGATGATGAGGTGATATGTGCTATGAGTTTTGATATGCTTGAGATAAGCTAAATGTGATTTAATTGTTATGTGTGTGGGAGAGGTTTGTCATTGACAACCCTTGTATTTTACGTAAGCCACGTGATCGATAGATCTGCGTGAGTAAGCGTGAAATGTATGTATGTGATTATGTGTATATTGTGTGACCTACTATTATATATATACATATATTATGGAAGTTGACCCTCGCACGCCATTGTATGTATTGCTTGTGTTTGGGCGGCCGGCGACTGCCAGGTGATGGGCGACTGCCAGGTGATGGCGACAACATGATCAAGTACCATGCTTTGGGGAAGGCGCAGTGGTGCTGCGGATGAGGAGGATCCATGGTGATCTGATGAAGTAACATGGCTTTGTATCAGAGTTCTGTGAAGTGTACCGTGGGTCGTTCGTGGATTTGACTACATATCTGTTGAAGCTAGAACCCTATTGCAGATCTTATTCGAGATCGATTGTTCGACCGTTGAGGAGAATCCCTCAGAGAGGAATAGAGTCTTGTGTAAGGCTTGAGCCTTTTGGGTAGAAAGCTTATCGTTGTTGGTTGAAGCTTGTAGGACTATCATATGAGTTTGTATTCCTTTGGTTTTAGAGGAAGGGTAGGTTCCGATGTTTTGCTGCTTTGTGGTCTACCCAGTATGGAGATCACAAGGAGCTTGTTGGGCATAAGAAGTATTTTAATATTTCTCTTTAAAGACTCAATTGTACCCATACTTTTGGATATAAAGTTATATATTATTGGGTCATTACTGTGCATTCGCTAGAGCATGTTTTGGAAAAAAAAATACTTGGTTATTATTGACTTCGAAAGTTTAGTCAGCATATTTAGTTTTTGGAAAGGTTACTAAAGTGACTCTCGAGAAATCAGGGCGTTACAGTTTAGCTAATGCTAACTAGTCAAATTAAGCGTTTGTTGAAGGTGTGAAAAACGACTAGAAGGGGGGGTTGAATAGAGTTTTGAATATAAAAACTTTCCCCTTAAGATTTAAAGTAAATCTTTTCGGTTTATCTGAGATAGATGGTGCTGCGGATAAAGATTGAGAGAAGAGAGAAGCACACAAGTATTTTATCCTGGTTCACTTGATAAATCCCTCAAGCTAATCCAGTCCACTCGTTAAGGTGATTTCTTCCTTCTTAGAATGAAGGCAATCCACTATTCAGAGTTTGTTACAACTGCACTAGCAACCTGCTCAGTGACTAACAATACAATGAACTAGTAAACACTAAGATTCACTCTCTTAAGGAATCACCACTAAGATACACAGATCCTAGTCTTCTTAAGGATATTGACCTACCCGGTCCCTTAAGGAAAAACAAACAACTGTTTGAGGTTGGTGTTTACAAAGGTTTGCTTCTGAATAAGTTAAGTGTAAACTAAATAAGAACAGATGAAGAAAGTGGAGGCTTGAATCTTTTCTTGTATTGCAGCTCTTGGCTTATCTCTCTTTTTGTCTTTCTTCTCTTTTTCAGCCTGAAATAGTCCAAGGTGCAAATGATATCTTGTATTGCAACTGTGCTAGAGCCAGCTCTTAGTGCCCTGCTCTATGACAGGCCCACATCAAAGAGTTCCAAGATATAATGTCGATCTTCTTTATGGTCAAAATCACACCAAAAGAATAATCAATAAAACCAATTAGGCAAATAAATTGGATAGTAGCATGAAAACTGAATAGTAATCTAGGAAAAGTAAGGGAGGGGAGAATCTAATGTTGAATTGAAGCTGGAAGAAGATCAAAACCCTTGCTGTGAGACCCAAGATTTTAAGCTTAGAATTAATTAATTAAATTCATATTCACGATTATGTTTCGATGTATCGTGACGGAAACCTGAACAAGTGTTTACCAAATGGAATAAATTTATGAAGGAGAAAATTCAGGAAAAGGCTGAAAAATAGTATTAAAGTCGATATAAGTTATAGCGTGAGTCTTATTCGCTTACGCCTAGGGCAAGAGCGTTAGTAAACGATTAATTTACCCTTAAAGCACTATAGGAACTAATTCCAAAAATATTCAGAGAAATATAAGAATTTCTCTTATTCATTTCCATGACAAGCGTTTCGATACGAAACCCTGAGATATACGAACGTCCGATTCCAATTCTCGGAAGTTTGCCGAAACTAAACCCCTGATAGTTCAAGAACCCTAAAATCAACCGACAATGAAGACTTTTTCTATTCAGAGCTTCAAACGAAGATTTCACACGCGTACGCCTATTTCTTTCGATGTTTTGAATCTTTCTTCAGAACGAAGTTTTCCCATTCGACATCAACTGCAAAAAGTAGTTTTTTGGGATAAATCGATTCACACCGACTTTGGATCGTTTGCCTTAATTCCAAGAAACCTGTTTCGATTTCTGGAATTCTGTCGCCAGAACCTATCTTAGAATTCACAGAGGAATGCGCAGGAAAAATCGGAATCGCGAAATTTTCATTTTCCCGCATTTTCCATCACCTATAAATAGGTTAAAAAAATTAAAAACTCCACCATTGCCATTGTTGGAGGCCGCGAGTTTGGAGGAGAGAAAGGGGGGAGAGCTTTTCGCCGTTTCTTGCCTGATCGTCTCACTGACAGTTGCTACGCGTAGACCTCGAGGTATAGATGCTATTCCTTACTTCTGATCGTCAATTCTGTCGCTTTTCTCTATGTCTTTCTGTGCTCAAAGTTTTGAGCTTTTTGTAAAACTGTCCAAATAACTTGATTTCAGTGTCTAAACTTATTGCCTACATGCCCAAGAGCATGAATATCCGGTTGTTTTCTGCTGAATCTCGCCGAATTGCCGCCGAGTTTCAATTCTGCTCGAAAAACCCATTTTTGGCCAAAGCTTCGTCCTTTAGACTTAAATCTATCGACTGACCTTAGCGCCAGTAGGATTAGCTGTCATAAACGTCGTTGGTGACGTCCCCATCAAATTTGTTTTTCGAAATTCCAATTTTGAAATTCCGAGCTAAAAACACTGACCAAAATACCCCTGCGACAGTTTTCGATCCGATAATTTTTCCGAGCTTTAATTCGCCTTAGTTACAACTAATGATAACCTAGGAACCAAGTTTGATCGAAGAAAAATCGGCGCACACAATTAGTGTGTGTGGCCGAGAGCACCTCCAAGGGGGAAGGAAAAATTCGTTTTTCGAAAACTTGTCTTAACGCGTTAGATTATCGTACTTCGGAGTTTATGATGCTTCGTGTAACCTTAGTAATTATTGTTTGCTGAGTTTCTGACTGATTGAGATTGAATTCTGTGGTTTTCGCTCAAAGGTTCAATTGTGGAAACTTTGGGGTTGACTGAACAAGCTTGTGAGGGAGACCTACACCGCGAGACTGGAACAACTCGAGGTAAGGGCAACTTACACTGCTAGCTAATGCTTTAGGCGTCGATAATTTAGACTTGCTTATTTATGTTTCTTTATCGCTTTGAACTGGAAAATGTTTTCTGGAGGCTTCGGCCGAGTGAACTTATATGAGACGTGTGTCTCCGTTTTCTGAGAGGCTTCGGCCGTTTACTGGTTTCTGTCTTATGATTTCCGCACAGAATTATTGACGTATTGCTTCTTATAGCTTGAGATATTGATATTGTTGTCGAATCGTGCGCTTTGACGCGATTGCGAAGTGTAGGACATTTGAATTGATTCTTTTTTATCATTCGGGTTGAAAGAATAACCCTAGGCAGGTCCTGACCTGAGGTCTGAGATCTAGCCCTCTTTGAACACTTAGACTTTTCCCGGGGATTTTATTTGGGGGATTTGGGAAACTTTGAATAGATAGAATTTGGAACTTGAGAACTTATGGAATTCGGATTTCGATAATAAACCTCATAACTTGATTAACTCAACTTGAAATGCTTTGATTAACTAACGAGACCTTTAGGGAAACTTAAGAGTTGGAAATGATTGTGAAAAACGGGAAATATTCGAAAAGCCTTGAACTTGAGATGATTTGATGGTCACCACGGGGATGAACCATAGTGACCAGGGAAATGTCACTGAGTGCAATACGTACTCCGGCTTTTCACAGCCTAGTCGCAAAGACGACTTTGACCTTCGGGTACTTTTTAATTGAGATTTGTAGTTAAACACGTACGCGCGGATCCGTATGTCCAAACCCGACGGGTTGGACCGATTCGGCAATAATTGTTTGACACGCGCGAGTCCGTATATTCAACCAGATGGATTGGATCGATTTGGCGGTAGTTACTCAGGCACGAGTGAGTCCGTACATTCAATCTGATGGATTGGATCGATTCAGCGATCGCCATTTTAACTCGCGTGAGTCCGTATATTCAATCTGATGGATTGGATCGATTCAGCGACAACCTTTCGACACGCGCGGATCCGTAAGTTCAATCGAATGGATTGGATCGATTCGGCGATAATCATTGGACGCGCGCAACGTCCGTATGTTCGATTCTATTGAGTGAACCGACTTGGCGTTGTCATTTGTTGCGTGTGCGAGTCTGTATGTTCAACCCGATGGGTTGGATCGACTTGACATGCCTATTTGTTGGGATCATCTTTTGAATTGACATTGCATGCATACATGCACCCTTATTGAATTGTTGAGCCATTGTTTATTGAACTGTTGAGATAGCAGAGATCGAATAGTTTATTAGAGCCTTGATAACATGTTATGTATATACCTTAGGGTAGGCAATACATAAGTTATATGTATATATACAACCTATATGTATACCCCCTTATTCTTCACATGTTGTTTGTATTATCTATTATATTCTGTGAGTTGACCCTCGCGCCTTGGCTTTGTTTGTATGTCTGTGTTTGGGCGGTCGGCCTGCTGCCAGACGTTCGACAACGGTTTCGTGATGTTTTGTCACTCGAGGAGGACCGGGAGCGTAATGACTATTACTGAAGCTTTCGACGAGGACCCGGACTGAATGCATGACCAGATGAGGGTCGATGATGGAAGTATAGGGTATGGGTGTTTAGAGCCTACTACGGTTGGGTATTAGTGTCATAGCTCTGTGTGGTTCCCGACTATTAGCTTTTTGTGTGGTTCTCTTCCATGAAGATCACAGGGAGTTGGCAGACGTAGGAAGTCTTTTGGAGGCCGTTTTGGGCTGACTTACTTTCTTGGAGGACTGTAGTTATAAAACTCATGACTCTATCTATGGGTCGCACTTGTTTGCCGTTGGGCAATACCTTTAGTTACTTGATGTTACTTTCCGTCACTTGAGGACACTCGTGATGATGTTTTTAGTTGCAGCGAGGGCTGTACTTATATTGTATGTTAGTCGCTGTTAATCGCGATTGGGTTGAGTCTTTAATTTCGACAAGTCTTTTTATTTAAACCAAACAAAAAAAAAATACCTGCTTTTCCGCTTTATCTTATTTTTGGTTACTAAAGTGACGCCACCGAAATCGGGGTGTTACACTTGCCTACTACTCAAAGCACAAACAAAGCGTCTCTTGAAACTGTTTCAGGTTCATACTTGTTTGTTCCAAGTTCATCAAGAAAATCGGTTGCTTCAAAGATAAGGAAATTAAGGTTTATGGAAATATATATGGTACAGAATATTCAAAAGTAATTATATATTTGAAAATAAAAACAGCTAAATTAGAATCAATTAAGTTACAGCAATTGAAATTTATTAGAAGTTGCTAGCATGTAAAAGATTTATTTGAGATAGAAACAGAAAGAATGCTCAAACTAAAATGGTAGAGCAGCAAATAACCCCGTCTGTTTGCAGAGCTTAGCCTTTCCCGCCACTGTTTCCATTAATCTAACCCCCTCTGTGAAACTGCACCATCGCAAGAAAATGTTGAGATGCCATTATAGAGTTTTATATGGATTGAAGGCAGCCTCAAATAAAAATATAAAAGAAACTCAATTTTAAATGGGTTGAAGTCAGACTCAATCTTGCCTGTGCTCAAACTTCAACAGTATTATCAAGTCAAATGTACACCTAGAGATGCCTAATTACGCAATATCAAGTGCTTATACCATGTACTTTTGTATAAGAAAGAAGTTGTTTTACCAATAAATCGAAAGTTGAATCACAAAACCTCAATACTTGAGATGCCCTTGACTCATGGTTCTGGCTTCGTCCATCTTCCACAATCCACGGTCTAATTGTCTTGTCAGAAAGTTTGGTTAAGATATGATAGTCTTCCCAACTCTACCTCCATATAAATAGGTGATGGAGAAACCATTGCAAGCATCAACGATATGTTTTTTTGCAGATCCTTAAATCTTGAAGGCCAGTTTGAATTGTCAGCTTGCATTGAGTCCAAGCCAAAATCTTTGACATTCTTTGGAGACATGATGATGGGATCCAGTCCTGTCCTTGGAACCTGTCAGGCAAAACAACTCGAAGATCAATAATCAAACAATCACCTTGAGTTAAATCCACATTAAAAGATGAACGGCCAGAGAGTTGAAGTCTAACAACAGTCACCTTGAATTAAATCCACAATTTAGCCTTAAATCAATCAAACAAACTTGTGCAGATTCTTCTTTTTACTTTCTGATCACTATTATAGAACATGACAGTGTCTCAAACAGATTGATGTCCACTCAAATATAACCAAATGAACTAATAAAGATCAATTACAACTTGAAAGCATATGAAACTAATGTGAAAAATGCAACTAATATGCATATGCAAATAAAAGCAACTTTTTTTTTCTTTACATAAATGGTACCAAGATATTAGTTATACTACTTGATTTATAATATTATTCACCAACAACAATAGATATACCGTCGAAAGCTCAAAACATGTTCAGTATCCCTCTATAGTTAGCTATAGAATTTGCACCCAGCTTTCCATTCTAACTCATGCCCTTGCTTTAATATAATCTTAGTTTTCATGAGCTACTCTATTTCATGATAACTTGAGCTCACCTCTTGTGATCCTAAGCTATCCTTTAACACTTCATAAGCATCATCATATTTACAACGGTGATTATACATCTTAATGATATCCCTATCAGTCTTTCACCTAAATCCTACACTCACTTTTCCTATTTTCCTCTCCTAATTCACAGACATGGAGACCTAATCCCTCCACACTCTAAATCCCACCACTACATTACTATTATCCAGGGACACCCTTGTTTCCAATAGAAAAATCATTCCCCAAATTGTAACCACCACCTGCACCCAACTACTTCACCCAAATTCTTTTAATCTTTTAAGTAAAGAGACCATGCCCAATTTCTCTTTTCCTCTTACCGTGTCCCCGTAAGCCCAAGATGCTCCCGCTCCCTCTCATTTTCAACATCTGTTCCATTGAAAAAAGGATGAAAATTAAGAAAGAAAAATGAATGAAGAGTCACCATAATCATTAAAATGTTACAATATATGTTAGAAATACATAATTTTGTCACCAAGACAATATAAAGGGATGTTTCTTGTAAATTAACGTCAGAAACCATTTGACATTGTAAAAGAGGTAAACTTGAATGATTGGTTGTTGATATTGTGATTAGATAAACCTGAATCTATTTCTTGAGCCCAGTGAAAAACTGTTTCAAAATTTAAAAAGTTAAAGAAGAGATTGTAGTAGTGTAATTGGGGAATTGGTTGCTACACACCACACCACTAACAAAAACCCGCGCATAAACAAAATAGGGCTTACCTCAGTATTAACAAAATGAGTTATTTTCTCACTGAACCAATAGATTGAATAATAAATTGAAAAATCAAGGAGGTTTATCAGCAAAACAGAGGCAAAGAAATCCAACGAACAACAATAAACCAAGGCCGATAAATCGAGAAAGAAACCCAGCAAGCAGCGGCGACGAAGCAGGAATTCCAAGGCGGAGGCGGCAATGCACATAGCAGCAGAGACGAGTAGAAATCCAACGGACAACAATAAACTCATGGCCGAGAAAGAAATCCAACTTTGCATTTAACCTAGTGATCAACAGCGGTGGATCAAAGATATCAAAGGCGACGACACAAAATCTGGTGTCATTTGGATATCCCATTCTTTTTTTGCTGTCATTGAATCGAAGACTGAAACATCAAATTGAGAGAATGCATAGTGGAATGAGACTGTGATATGGTGAATCCCGAAGGAGCAGAGCGGTGAATATAAGATACGTTTCGAAACGGAAAAGAGTAACGAAATGTTATTGCCTTATTGGAAAGCTAAACGTAAGTGATTTGGGAGTGTAAAAGACAGCTAAGATGATAAGGAAACCAACGGCGGCTGTGATTCAATATGTGAAAATTATTTCCATTCTTACAAAACTATCCTTGCTTAATTAATTTGAGAGTTGTGTACAATTAAATATTAAATGACTAAGTTGCCCTCAAGGCTACACAAACTCTCCCTTTATAGATAGATAGATAGATAGATAGATATAGATAGATAGATAGATATACATATGCATACGTACATGAATTGGAATCTTATTTATTTTGGCCCCCTCAAATTTTATATCCTAGTTCCGCCACTGATCACTTCCCAAGCGTCGCATACGACTGAATCGAGTCCCTCCTTTGTGAGGTCATTGTCTTCAGAACAACCTTCATTCTCTTGATTGAGATCTCTAAAACCCCTAAAGGAGATCTCCAATAAGAGAGCCTGCACAAGAACCCTTGGCTCCAAAATTACAAAAGCAATTTTTAACCTCAATCAATCTCTCTTCAATCGGCGAAGATATTACAATAATAGTATAATATATAAAAATATTTTGGGGGTAATTACCCCCATTTGCATAAGGCGGATCCGTCCCTACCTTCCACATAGGAGTGTCTCAATTCTGCAGTCTTGCAACTTTGCTATACTCGGATTTGGTATTCCCTTACCATATAACCTCATTTTTCTTAGCGAAATTCCCACTTTGAAGGTGTAAAAATATCATAATTTTTCTTATTTTTGGCGTGCAACCAAACTAATAAAACTATCTTTGATAACATTAGCACACGCATCCCGTAATAGTCTACAATCTACAGATAAGCACATGCATCAGTACAAATAGGGAATGGATATATAGAGGCATATTGTAATTTGTAAGACTGAGAATAGTCATGTCCTCTGCCGAGATTTAATATGACATTTTCATAGGTCTTAATCTTAAACTAGTTATGTATATATCATTCAAACTCTTCCTGGTGTCTTTGGGTCATGGTGGTTGTTTGCTCCCGTCCCTGGGTAGTCTTCAGTTTCCAAATTAATTCTTTCCTTTACCATGAATTCTTCTACCGTGTCAAACATTTCTTCCCCAGTTCTAAATTCCACAGCACCCTGCAACATTGATAGAAACTGTAATGATCAGCTAGAGACACACCTTAATTTCTTACTTTCTTACATAGAAGGGGAAAGCAATAGGATTGATCAGTTTCGTTTGTGGGTCTGTGCTATCACACCTGAACTATTGTATATTTTTGCATTGATGATTTTTCATCCATTGACAAAAGGCTTCCTGCAAAGAATGAAAATTAGATAAATTACTGAAACTAAGGAAAAAAAATAATTAAAAGGAGATGGAATGACTCCATTATTAATCATTGAAAATTTTGTACACACACCCCTTGTTTGGAGAGCATCAGATGAAAGAACCATGAAGAATATGAGCAATTGTAGTGGATACTTGTGGATCATGTTGAACAGAGAGAAAAGATTTTTAAATGCTAGATAGGATCAGAGCAGAGAGCAATTGTAGTGGATGATGATGGTGATGGGTGGTAGGAAAAACCATGTGGATAGGGTACTTATATAAGAACTTCACAAGGCAGGTGTTGCTGATTTGTACTCCCCCTCAGTTTCAATATATGTGTTCACTTAGAGAATATGCACACATTGTTTTTCTATTTTACCCATTATAATGTATTTCTATCTCTCCTAAAAACATCAATTAATTCTCCATTGAAATTCTAAGGGGAGAATTATTGTGAAACAAACTTACTCTCTAAATGAACAGTTATTATGAAACGGAGGGAGTATATAGTAGCATTAGTGCCTGATTGCTAATCCTCTATGTCATCTTCAACTTTAACATTTTGGTGGATATGTCATCTCTAATCTGTCGTTAAAGTTGGAAGTTGTCCAAATGACACTAATTTTTTTTTGGTAAAACATTATAATCTTAAGTGGATCAATGATATTTAAAATAGGTATGTTAAAAATGTCACTTATCTTAAATATTATTGGTGTACTTACGACTAAATATATTTAACCTAAAAAAATTTAAAAGTCATTTAAACAAGTACGTCTCAAGTGTTTGTTGATATATCTCAGCATAATTAATCATTTTCTTTAATGTTTTTTTTTTAAGTTGGAACTTTTTGACATCAAACATCATATCTTTGATTCATCTCTTTAATTTATATATTTTATGTACGTTTGATGTGTGAAAGGAAGATTATTTTTAATCTAATTAAATATTCGTTTACCACTAAGAAAGAAGAGAAAATTCTCTTTTAATTGCACAAGTGGCATATTATTAAGCGTATGATTTAATTCAGGTTTATTCCCAAAATATGTCATCTTCCAAAAAACTTCCCAAAATATATCAGCAATATTTTTTATTTTTAATACAGTAAGTAGTTTATGGTTACAATACAGTAAGTAGTTTAGATTCATGCATCCACAGAAGAAAATTTAAAAATAAGGACCTTCTTATTTTGCCACCTGGAACCAAAACCACTACAAGTGTTGATGGATGCTTGTAGGTGTCACATGGCGAATCAATCTGAAACCAATGTGCATAGCATTTAGCTCCTTGCCCACTTTTTCAGCGTCCAGGCCTTCAGGGTCAATAAAGAAGATGACATCAGGAATTTTTTAAATCCGGCGAAAAGACATTGTGCAATTTGTTTTTAACACAGTATATATTAATATTGAACTCGTGATATGTACAAGCTAGAACTAGAATATATAGTTACAATTCTACAAATCTTATATATTCTATTAGATAAATTAAAAAGTTGTCACACCTGTAGATGGTACCTTCTAAGGTTATATTTTTGGGAAAACAAAGAGTAATAGAGAATTATGTGCAAGAAAATTAATTGAATGTATAAACATTGTTTAGAAGGAGTTATGTTTTACATTTAGTCCGGGTTTTAACCTCGTGGGTCCTTTAGCGAAGGTTCTAATAACCCCCTCATAGACTCGTCACGCCCATACGTACAGCGGGGATTATACACAATCCCCTGTACATGGTATTATTTAGCAGGTTTTAAACCTCTTTTAGTCTCTAATTATTTTGTGTGACTTTACAATCGCTACTAACTGTAAAAAAAAATCTGACCAACACTCTGTAACTACTCTATGAATATTACATATTAGAAATAGATTCTAAAGCTGTAAAATAGATTGTTTAAAGAAATCATTGGGATGTAAAGCTGTAAAATAGATTCTATATATAACACCTGAATTTCAATTTTCAACTGAGATAATTGACATAAACATCATCCAACTTGTTGCCTTTGGGTCCAACAGTTCTAGAGCATTTATCTGAATGACACAGACGAGTAATGTTTAATACACACCTCTCTTTTGAGGTGGAGAGGTGGAATTGTGAGAGAGATAGGAAGAAAAGAAAAAGTAAGAGAGAGAAAATATGAGATGTGATAGATGATAAGATGAGAGAGATAGAAATAAAAAGAGGTGGAAATGGAGTGTTTAAAAAATGAGGTGTGTATATATCATTACTCGACACAGACTTCTTTGCATACGAATTAAAGGGACATGTTTCTTATGCATGGCGCAGCATCATTCGCGCCAGAGATGCAATCACAGACGAATTCTCATTTCTCTTACAACAAGGGAATACATCTCTCTGGAACGAAAATTGGGCGGGTTTTGGTGCTTTGTGCCACTACGTACCCTTTGATCATATTAGTGATGTGGACCTCAAGTTGCGAGATGTTTGAAATAATGGTTGGCAATGGCATAGGCTTTGGACAATCCTTCACCAGGAAATCATAGCCCTCCTGAATCCGCTCGCGGGTCCTACAGGTATGGCTTTCCCAGACGCATGGAGATGGCAGCACCGTCCAGATCATCGCTACACTGTTGCTTCTTGTTACCACTGGCTCCTGGATCAGTCGCAGGACAGTCCAGATCACCATGTCTGGGCTAAACTCTAGAAACTGCAAGTGCCGGAGAAGTACAAATTTTTCGTTTGGCTCTGTTGTCACTTGGCAGCAAGCCCAGCGTGCTCCCGATGCTCTCATCCCACTGAAGACAGGCTCCACGGCCTCAGGGGTTGCCCCCATTCCAAGGAAATTGGGATGCAAGTAGGCTGCACCTTCTTCCTTGATTGCTTTGGGATGGGTCTGTGGAACTGGGTTGAAGCCATGGTCTATCACCCGGACGCTGCAAAACTCATCCATATTTTATGGTGGATTTGACGAATGAGAAATATGGTAAGGCGTGAGCGTCAACTCACAGAATAGAGTAGATAATACAGACAACAGATAAAGCATAAGGGGATAGATATGTGGTTTGATAATTCTTATCATGACATATAATATCATCTCCTCAGGTTGCAATAACAACATACACTAATCATTAATTCATCAAATAACAATACGATGTTTATCCACATTAAACCATCAAATCATCAAGTGCATGGTATGAAAAGAAATGTCATGCTAAAAGAATGCTCCGGACAGGCTGGGCACCATCGAGTCAGTCTTTACCCAAGCCCTTGTGTTTAACCATTACGCTCGGGTGTCACTTACAACCTAAATGTAGTCAGATCGGCCTTTACCCGAGGTTCACTACTGTCTGCTACTTAAGAACACTCTTGGTGTTCTTGTGTGGAAACCTGATCTTTCGATCACCACTGTTTCCACCGAGGTTCGGTTTCCTGCCGCATAACCTCAAACATGAAAGAATGATGTAATATGGTTAGCCAAACATCGTATCGTCCTCACAAACGCAAAGTGTCTAGCTAAGAATATTGTCTTTAAGATAACCTAAGGTAATTGTCGAGTTACCGACCTCAAAATCCCATATCAAAGAGTGCAAACACCCTTGATGACTACTCGAGTCATCTGACTCATCTCTTAGATGGTCGAACTGCTCTTCGAGCAAAAGAGTACAACGTACTTAGAAACTTATTAGTTTCCCGAGCTTATCCCTTAGGTAGCCTAACATTAAACTTCGCATCGGCAAAAGGTGCCAAAGCACACAAGGTTTCCCCAAAACTAGGATCACTGACACTTCTCATTTTCCCAAAACTCATATCCAAGCCCTAATCATTCTTCAATAAATTATTAATATGTTAAAGTTTTCTGATGTTGTTTAGTGTATTATGAATTTCATTTGTAAAAAAAAATTCTATTCCTTTTTGTCTCTAACTCAATAAGTCCTATGACTCCATCAAACCCATGTAATTCCCTAAGAAGGTATCGATCTCCTAAAACGTCAAAGGTTCGAACGTTGGTATGACCTATTGATCATTCCCATAAAAGTTTCGTCACTAGCATGGCTTAAACTCACGTTTCCCTACACTCTGACGATTCCACAATACATATAAGTAATTGCACAATTCAGTTAGTACAATCCTATGATTAGCCACTTAGCACACAATAAGCATGTGATTCAGTCAACATCAATCATAGAAACAATCAAATCATAAACATATATGTCGGCCGAAGCCCCAGAAAACGGAGACACACGTCTCAAGTTTAACAACGGCCGAAGCCTCAGAAAACATTTTCCAATTCAGCTCAATCAATATCATCACAAACAATAAACAAGTCGAATTTATCGACGCCTAAGTCATTAGCTAGCAAGTAAGTTGACCTCACCTCTAAATGGTCCAGGTTCGCAGTGCAGGGGTTCTTCACTCGCTTCCTCAACAACTCTCAAGGTTTCCAAAACCAAACCTTTAGCAAATATAACATTACTCAGTCAAAAGTAGTCAAAACAATCTAAACAGTATTAACTAACGTCAGACGAAACTTCAAAAGCTTCAGATTATTATAATCTAAGACGGAAGGACGAGTTTTCGCGAAAAAGAATTTTCTCTCCTCCTCTTTAATGGTGCTCTCGGCAAAAGCTAAGATTTTAGCGTTTCGTCGCTTTTTCTTCGATCTAATTCAATTCCTAGGTAATCTAAGGTTATAACTAGGTTAAAACAATGCTAGGAAAAATTATCGGAACTGAAATGCAAATAGGGGTATTTGGGTCAAGATTTTAGGCTCAAAAACTCAAAGTTGAAATTTTGAAAAAGAAATTTGATCTTGTCGTAGAGAATGCCCTTTATACCAACTAATTCTAAAGGCACTAGGTTCATTCGTGAATTTTTTTTTTTCAAAAGCAAACCTATGAAGAAAAATGAGTATTTGCACAGTTTTTCAGATCTACGGCAACTTAGAGAAAATCTGAGCGCACCGGCAGTGAATATGGAACACTGAAAAGCGTTAGAACATGATTGAAAGATGAAATCGAATTAAAAAGATGTTTTTGAAAAATGATCAAAACTTTGAGCAAAGAAAGACATAGTGAAAAGCATCAGAGAATAGAAACAAAGGCAAGAAGTAGCAAGGTTGCCTCGCTGTCGATCCAAAGAAAGTGAAATCGGGTCGATCGGACAAGAACTGGCGAAAATCTCTCCTCCTCTATCTCTCTCTAAATGGGGGAAATGAGATATTTTCCCATTTCCCTCCCTTTTATAGCGGAGGTGAAAAAAAGGAAAAACGAAGGTTTCGCGGATTCGGACGTCCTGGTACTTTTATCTGCTGATAAGAAGTGAATATTTGGCGACAGCATGCCAAAACGCAAAACGAGGTTCTTTATATTGGAGAAAACGATTCAAACGCAGTATGAATCAAAATATGTCGCAAAACTACTCTTCGCAGTTGGCGTCGGATGAAGAAACTTCCTTTTGAAGAAAGATCGCAATTGTTTAAAGAAATGATGAGACATTGTGGATGGAAACTTCGTTAAAAGCTCTGAATAGAAAAACTTTTCATTCAAGGTCTTCATTAAAGTCCCCGAGAAGATAAAGCCCAGATTCGACGGAATTCCAGGAAGCCAAACCTATCGTGTGTACAGTGCAGAGTTCCGTAGCGGAACACTGACCATGGGAAAAATACCCGAAGGTTCTTATTTTTCTAACGATTTTGAATTTTGCTTAAACAGTGCTCTAGGAGCGTAAATAGCCTTTTTCAGACACTCTCGACCTTAGTCGGGTGTAGAAATGACTCGAGCTATAACTTAAACTTACTATAGTTCCATCCTTAGTCATTTCTTGAACTTTCTTATTCATTAAGTCATCCAAATCCGCAAACACTTGTTCAGGTTCCTTTCATGTTACACCGAAACCTAAGCGTGAATAGGAAACTAATTTATTTAATCTATAACTAAAAACTAGGGTCTTATAGCCCTCACCTCCAAGTGTTCCAGCTTCACAGTGCAGGGTTCCTTCACTCGCTTCCTCACTCGCTCCCAAGGTTCCCAAAATCAAACCTTTGAGCAAACATAGCACCATTCCATCAAAACTAGTCAATACAATCTAAACAGTATTAACTAATGTCAAACGAAACTTCAAACACTTCAGAGTACGACAATCTAACACGAAAGGAATATTTTTCGCGAAAAAGAATTTTCTCCCCCCCTCCCTTAGGTTCTCTCGACCACTCCCCCTCATTTTAGCGTTTCAGCGCTTTTTCGTCGATCTAATTTAATTCCTAGATAATCTTAGGTCATGACTAGGGTAAAACAATGCTCGAAAAAATTATCGGATTTATAATGTAATAAGGGGTATTTGGGTCAAGATTTTAGGCTCAAAAACTCAAAGTTGAAAATTTGAAAAGTAAACCGATAGAGTTATAGAGAATGCCGTTTATAGCAACTAATCCTAAAGGCACTAACTTAAGTCGTGACTTTTTGGTTTAAAAAGTAAACCCCCAGAGAAATGAGTTTTTGAGTTAGATTTTCAGATCTACTGTGACTCGGTGAAAATTTATGCGCACCGGCGGTGAATATGAAACGCAGGAAAAGTATACATCATGATTGAGAGAAGAAATCGAATTAAAAAGATATTTTATAAAAATGCTCAAAACTTTGAGCACAGAAACACATAGAGAAACAGAACGGAAAGAAGAAGCACAGGCAAGAAGTAGAAAAGTTACCTCACAAGCAATCCAACGCAACCGAAATCGGGTCGATCGGGCAAGAACTGGCGAAAATCTCTCCTTCTCTCTCTCTTTCTACCCGCGATCTCTCTTGTGGAAAATGGGATATTTTCTCATTTTCTTTCGTTTTATAGCGGAGGGAAAATGAAGCAAAACGAAGATTTTGCGGATTTGGTCGTCCTGGTACTTTCATCTACTGATAAAGAGTGAGTATTTGGAGATAGAATGCCAAAACTCAAAACGGGGTTCTTTAAATTGAAGAAAACTATCGAAACACAGTATGGATCAAAATACGCCGGAAAGAAACTTTTTTCAGTTGGCATCGGATGAAGAAACTTCCGTCTGAAGAAAGATCGCAAACATCTATAGAAATGATGCAACGCGGATGGAAACTTCGTTAAAAGCTTCGAATAGAAAAGCTCTTCATTCATCGTCTTATTTAAAGTCTCCGAGAAGATAAAGCATAGCTTCGACGGACTTCCGAGAAGCCAAACCTATCGTGTGTTTAGTCCAGAGTTCGGTAGTGAAACACTGGTCATGGGAAAAATACCCGAACATTCTTTTTTTTCTAACGATTTTGAATTTCGCTTAAACAGTGCTCTAGGAGCATAAATAGTCTTTTCGGACACTCTCGGCCTTAGCCGGGGGTGGAAATGGCTCGATCTATCACTTAAACTGACTACAATATTATCCTTAATCATTTCCTGAACGTTCTCCTTCATTAACTTATCCAAAACAATAAACACTTGTTCAAGTTCCTTTCATGATACACGGAAACCTAGGCGTGAATAGGAGATTAATTTATTTAATCTATATCTAAAAACTTGGGTCATACACATTCTTGCTTTATGCTTTTCTACAATGAGGACGGAAGTTAAGTTGTAGATTAGAGACTAGTTTTGGGATTACCCCTTCTATGCTTGATGCTGTAAGACCCAAGTTTTTAAGTTTTGGATAAGGGAATAAAATACAAGAGTTTATTGGATGAAATAAATTTATGAAAGAGAAGGTTCAGGAAAAGTCCAAGGATTATATCAAAACCGATAAAAGTTATAGCACGACTAACGTTCGCCTAATCTTAGGTCGAAGACCCTAGTGAATAGTTAATTTATACTTTAGGACACGATGGAAACTAATTCCAAAAAAACCTCAGAGAAATATTAGAATTTCTCTTATTCGTCTATAAACAAGTATTTCGACGCGAAACCCTGGAACGTACGAACGTCAAATTCCAATTCTCGGAAGTTTGCCGAAACGGAATCCCTGATAGTTCGAGAAACCTAAGATCGACGGACGATGAAGACTTTTTCTATTCGGAGCTGCAAATGAAGATTCCACCCACGTTCGCCTATTTCTCTCGTTATTTCTAATCTTTCTTCAGAAGGAAGTTTTCTCATCCGACATCCACTGCAAAAAGTAACTTATCGGGTAAAATAGTTTTACACCGACTTTGCGTTAGTCACCTAAAATACAAGGAAAACCTCTGTTGAGTTTTGGAATTCTGTCGCCAAAACCTATCTTAGAACTCACGGAGAATGAAGCCGGAAAAATAGGAATCATTCTTATATTTTTATTTTAACTCTATGAGTTAAATCCTCCGGTATCTAAACTAATCTGTACCGGTTTACAAAATATCTTCTCAAAATATCTCCCTAAAATACCTATTCGTTCTTATCCAGTCTTTGATAAATATCTATTCATTCTTATCCAATCTTTGATAAATATCTATTCGTTCTTATCCAATCTTTGATAAATATCTATTCGTTCTTATCCAATCTTTGATAAATATCTATTCGTTCTTATCCAATTTCTGATAAATATCTATTCAACCTTATTCGATCCTTGATAAATATCTACTCATCCTTATCTAATCTCTACAAAATATCATTACAAAATATCTTTACCAAAATATCTTCTCAAAAATATCTATCCATCCTTATCCATCCACCAATGCATCCTTATCCAAACTTTGCAAAATATCTCCATTTCCTTCACTATATATAGGTTATAAGCTAGAAAATGAAAATTTTGCAAAACTCACCCATTTCTTTCCCCAAAACCGCGGCCAAGAGAGGAGAAGAGGAGGAAGTTGATCTTCGCGAATTCTTGCCCGTTTGCTTCACCGATCGTTGCTAATCGAAGACCTTGAGGTAGGTAAACTATATCTCTCTTCTGATCGTCGTTTCTGTCGACTTCTCCTAAGTCTTTATGTGTCCAAAGTTTTGAGGTTTTTGGAAAATTGTCCAAATAGCTTGATTTCTTTGTCTAAACATCTTCCCTACGTGCTCAGGAGCACTTCTGTCGGATTAGTTTTTTCGTAATGTCGCCGGAATTCCGCCGGAATCAATTCTACCTCAAATACCCATTTTGGGGCAAAGTCTCAATCTTTTAGCTTAGAACTCTCGACTTGGCTTAGTGCTAGTAGGATTAGTTGTCATAAACGTCGTTGTTGACGTCTCCATCCAATTTGTTTTTCAAAAATCCAGTTTTGAAATTCTGAGTTTAAAATAATGACCAAACTACCCCTATGTCAGTTTTCGATCCGAAAATTTTTCCGAGCTTAGAACCGTCTTAGTTACGGCTTATGTTAACCTAGGAACCAAGTTTGATCGAAGAAAAATCGACCCTCCCAATTAAAGGAAGTGGCCGAGAGCTATATCAAGGGGGGGGGGAAGAATCCGATTTTTCGAAAACTTGTCTTAACGCGTTAGATTGTCGTACCACGAAGTTTGTAGTGTACCGTGTAACCCTAGGACTCTTTGATTGCTGAGTTTCTGACTCTTGGTGTTGATTTCTGTGAATTTTGCTCAAAGGTTCAATTGTGGAAACCTTGGGATTGACTGAGCAAGCTTGTGAGCGAGACCTGCACAGCGAGACTAGAACAACTCGAGGTTAGGGCAACTTACTTACTAGCTATTTGCATTGTAGGCGTCGATAACTTCGACTTGAATATTGCGTGATATTGTATATTGCTTGGATATTGTTTATCGCTGTGAATTGGAAAATGTTTTCTGGAGGCTTCGGCCGAGTGAACTTATATGAGACGTGTGTCTCCGTTTTCTGAGAGGCTTCGGCCGTTTACTGGTTTCTGTCTTATCGCTTTCTAGTGGATATGACAAGGTTATGTTTACAGCACTGCCATATTGATTCATCGCTCGATAGAGCTTGATGTATTTGCGTTATGATTAAATTGTGCTGACTATATTCGTGTATTTTGATACCACTTTTGGGAGTGTAGAATACACTTACCTTCGTCATGACAAGGACGGGTTTGTTTTGGGAACGTTTGTTAGGTCGGACCAAGGTTCGAACCTTCATTGTTTTAGGGGATCTAGTGTTTTCTCGGAGAGTTGTTTGGGTTTGATGGGAACTTTGAACTTATAGAGTTTTGGACCGAAAATAATCATAATATGTTTTATGTAAATAAATCCATAATATACTTACTAAGAATATAATGTTTTTAATTAATGACGATGATTCAACAGAAAAGACTTAGGAATGAAAGTGAGTTTGGAAAACGGGAATGGGTCGGTGATCCTAGCTTTGGGAACTTTATTTTGAAAGGTGTTGGAAATGAAAACTGAACTTTGGAATTAACGACATAATGGATTAACTCACGATGGAACACTTTACCTAATAAAAGAAATATTGTTTTAAGGGAACTCATTTTTATGGAAAAGAATTTGAAGACGGGCTTTAGCCAAGGGTCTGGGCATTAGTAAGGTACCTAGTAGAGTACACTTGGCACAACAGGTAGTGACGGTCAGCCGTGTAGAGTTGTATCGTGCCTGTTGATGTCTGGCGTAGCAAGCAGAATGGTTAAACCCGTAGGGTCACAACCGACTTGACTATAGCCTAGGGTTCTCGTTGTAGAAGCCTTTGGTCAATGAACCAATTTTACCTGTGAGGAGGAATCGTTGTTTAGCTAACCATATTGCACCCATGCATACACGCGATGAAGTGCCAAGTGGAGTACTTCGGTATAGCAGGAAGCAACGATCAGCCGTGTAGAGTTGAATCGGTCCTGATTATACCTGGCACAACAGGAGGTAACGATCATCCATGTAGAGTTGTATCGTGCCTGTTGATGTCCGGCATAGCAAGCAGAAATGGTCGAACCATGTAGAGTTTGTACCGTCTTGACTATAGCCAAAGGTGATAAGTGACGCCCGAGCAGAAATGGTTAAACACGAGGCCAGTGTTACGACCGTCTCGAGGTGCCCAACCTTTAAGTGGCAATACCATTGGTTTGTCCCGTCGCCAAGCAGAGTGACGTTATTCGGGTTTGTGTCAGCATATTCTGCATTGGCACACCATGCATCTTATTATGATTACCGTTGTATGACATATCATGCACTCTAACTATAATTGTTGAGACTTGATGATTTGATGTTGATAAACATCGTTATGTGTTTTGATGATTGAATTGTGTAAGAGATTTGATAACATGTCATGTATATACCTTAGGGTAGGCAACGCATAACTTATATGTATATATACAACATATATATACCCCCTTTATCGCATGTTGGTTGTATATCTATTGTATTCTGTAAGTTGACCCTAGCGCCTTGGCTTTGTTTGTATGTTTGTGTTTGGGCGGTCGGCCTGCTGCCAGGCGTCCGTCAGCCGATTCGTGATGACTCGTCACTCGAGGAGGACCAGGAGCGTAATGACTATTACTGAAGCTTTCGACGAGGACCCGGACTTCAGGCCTGATCGAGGAAGGGTCGATGAAAGTAGTGTGGGATATGGGTGGTTAGAGTCTTTGAGTTGGTTGTTAGAGTCATAGCTCTGATTGTCATTCCTTATTTTGGGGCAGGGCAGGTCCCCGACTATTAGCTTCTCGTGTGATTCCCTTCCATGAGGATCACAGGGAGTTTGTCGGACGTAGGAAGTCTTTTGAAGCCGTTTTGGGCCGACTTACTTTCGTTGGAGGACTGTATTCAGAATACTTGACCTTTTGTTTTAGTTTGTACATAATTGCCCACGGGCACTACCTTTCCGTCACTGGAGGTCACTCGTGACGATGTTTTTAGTTGCAGCGAGGGTTGTGCTTGTATTGTATATTAATCGCTGTTAATCGCGATTGGGTTGAGTCTTTATTTCGACAAGTCTTTTTATTTAAACAAAACGAAAAAAAATACCTGCTTTTCGGCTTTATTTTATTTTGAGTTACTAAAGTGACGCCACCGAAATCGAGGTGTTACAGATGCTAGGAATAGAGGAAGGGTTGGGGTTTGTTGATCTTAATTGCATGCTTAGTGCCTCAAGAAATTGTTGAAGTGGGCAAGGAATTGTGCTTATCCTTTGACTTGAGAGAATTATCTATGTGAGGCATCGATAGATAATTGGTTAGACTAGAACATCGAGGAGAGACTCAGGTTTCACATGAATAGGATACGTATACTAAAATTGACCAAGTTAAGCAAGAACTCAAGGCATTCCCATCTCTGATTTCACACACTCTTTAGAAATTGCTACTTCGACCTATAATTTGTCAAAATTAAACAACCTTAAAATCAGATTTTTACTTGCTTTCCAACTCACAAACTTAAGGCTTTAACTAAACTATGACTTACAATCGCTGTGGATTCGATAACTTATTTTGTTTAGTGATTGGCTACATTTTGTCCAAACAATGTGTGTTACAATGGATGTGTATCTAGGTGTGATAAACAACATGTGTTTCTCTAATGTACGACCATATCATCTAGCATTGGGCAAAACATTGTGCAACTGGTTCCTGTTTGGTTATTGTGTGTTTTACATGATGCATTCACGTGATGTGTTTTGTCAGAAGCTTTGCATATATTCTGTCTAGTTGGAGGAATTAATCTATTTTGGGAAACCTGTGTGAACCAAGTATTTGGGGAGATTTTGTTCCGTTTTGTATTTGTGGAAGAAGATCTTTCAAGATTTGTTCCTAGTTTACTACATGGACTTGTTGATGTTCAGCCCGTTGAAGACCAATGCCTAGAGAACATCTATTTAAATTGTGCTAGAAACCCTAGCTGCTACATGGGTTGTTGGTTGTATTTTTTGGGTGATTAGGGTTTACTTTGTAAGTCCATCTTGTGTTTTTTGTAATAAACTCAAGTGCTTCCGTTTCAAACATAAGCATTGAGTTGTTTTATTTAGTTGAGTTTCAATTTCTACATCTTGATTGTAACTCGTGATTCAATCACATAGGTGAGTTATTGAGAGAAAGTGAGAGGGGCTCTCATAATTAGGGGGAGTACAAAGTAGAAATACATTGGGTAGCGTTTAGGTTGTATGTAAGACCTAGGTTCCAGACTTAGCTAAATAAATAATTTCCGACGCACGCCTAGGTTGTCGTGTACGCGTGAAAGGTTTAAGATCAAGTTTTGATCATGTAGTACAACTCTATATTTTGATGATTACAAGTTAACGTTTTAGTATGAACAATTATGGTACTCTAACGTGTTTTTCTGAGTGTGTTCATGACAGGCTCTGACCTTAATATAATCTCACACAAATCAGAAGCACTTTGCTTAAAGAGTGACCCTAGCAACGCTTTCGCTATCTCTATGTTCAAAATGAACAGTAGAAAAGCTTCAGAAGATCTGAAGATAGTCAAGCTCTGATGTGGACTCAGTTCACTTGAAGTTCTGAAGATCCAGACGTTCTGATAACCCAGACACTCTGATGGCTCAGAAGCGCTGATGGTTTAGAAGAATCTGAAGATCCAGAAGCTGAAAAGTGAAGTCTCTGAAGTCCAGAAGCAAACAGGCTCTAAAGACCAAGTACTTCTCCTCATAGTTCAGAATCAGAAGCTACAACAGTCAGAGGATCCATGCTTCCCTCTAACTCTGATCAACAAGCTTCACAAGTTCCAACACGAAGCATTCCTCTTATCTGAAGTCAACAAGGTTAAAGGTCACGTCACTATCCAAATTACAAAAGTAGTGTACTATCTTGACGACCTAACCTAACATTCTCAGCCACAGCCGAAGCTGGAAATCTCAGATCTGCCCTCCAACGGTAGCATTCCCATGCAATGTTCAAACCCTAATCCTTGGAGTATATATAGAGGCTGAAGACTGAAAGATGCAGTTGGAAGAAACTTATACGCGCAAGATAGATTCAAATCTTTTAAGCAATCTTTCTTCATCGTATTCATTGTGTTTACTACAAGCTTTTCAGAAGCAATCTCAATGTAAACAATATCTTTTAAACAGTTGTTTATTTTTACCTTTAGGAGATCAAGGTTGATCGGATCCTAGAGAAGACTAAGAGAGTGAATCTTAGTGTGAGCTAAGTCAGTGTATTGTTAGTCACTTGTAGGTTTCAAGTGCAGTTGTAACAAATCTTTGATTAGTGAATTGCCTTCATTCTAAGAAGGAAGAAATCACCTTCACGGGTGGACTGGACTAGCTTGAGTGTTTCATCAAGTGAACCAGGATAAAATCCTTGTGTGCTTTTCTCATCTCTTATCTTAAGCACTTTACTTGTGTTTTGAAAGATTTGTTAAAATCTTAAGTGGGAAGTTTTATTCTGAAAACGCTATTCAAACCCCCCCCTTTCTGTCGTTTTTCATACCTTCAATTGGTATCAGAGCGCAAGTTCTGATTGCCACACCTAACAGTGTTCATTGATCCGGGCCAGTGTGAAAAACAAATGGCTACCACCAGTGAAACGCAAAAAGATGGTTACAATGCAAAGCCTCCTATGTTCGATGGTCAAAGGTTCAAATATTGGAAAGACAGAATATAAAGTTTCTTTCTGGGCTTTAACGCAGATCTCTGGGATATCATTGTGGATGGCTATGAGCGTCCAGTTGATGCTGATGGTAAGAAGATCTCCAGATTAGAGATGACTGTTGAGCAAAAGAAGCTTTACTCACAGCACCACAAAGCTAGAGCTATTCTTCTTAGTGCCATTTCCTATGAAGAGTACCAGAAGATTACAGATCGTGAGTTTGCCAAGGGTATCTTTGAATCCTTGAAAATGTCCCATGAAGGAAACAAGAAGGTGAAAGAATCAAGGGCGCTGTCCTTGATCCAGAAGTATGAATCCTTCATCATGGAACCTAACGAGTACATTGAGGATATGTTTTCCAGATTTCAGTTACTTGTAGCTGGAATAAGACCTCTCAACAAAATATACACTACAAAAGATCATGTCATAAGGGTTATGAGAAGTCTTCCTGAAAGCTGGATGCCTTTAGTGACTTCAATAGAGCTTACAAGAGATGTTGAGCATATGAGTTTAGAAGAACTCATCAGCATACTGAAATGTCATGAACTGAAGTGCTCAGAAATGCAGGATCTGAGGAAGAAATCTATAGCTTTGAAATCCAAATCTGAGAAGTCTAAATCTGAGAAGTCGAAAGCTCTCCAAGCTGAAGCAGAAGAATCTGAAGAAGCATCAGAAGATTCTGATGAAGATGAGCTAACTCTGATCTCCAAAAGGCTCAACCGCATCTGGAAGCACGAGCAGAGCAAGTACAGAGGCTCTAGAAAGGCCAAAGGAAAGTTTGACTCCTCATGTGGCCAGAAGAATTCCTCAGTCAAGGAAGTCACTTATTTTGAATGCAAAGAATCAGAGCACTACAAGAGTGATTGTCCAAAGCTGAAAAAGGACAAGAAGCCTAAGAAGCACTTAAAAACTAAGAAAAGTCTGATGGTGACTTTTGATGAATCAGAGTCAGAAGATGTTGACTCTGATGGCGAAGTTCAAGGACTCAAGGCTATTGTCAAAGACAAAGAAGCAGAGTCAAAAGATGCAACTAACTCTGAATCAGCATTAGAGGAGGATCCTAACTCAGATGATGAAAATGAGGTATTCGCTTCTTTCTCAACCTCTGAACTAAAACATGCTTTGTCTGATATTATGGATAAGTATAACTCTTTATTGACTAAGCATAAAAAGTTGAAAAAGGATTTCTCTGCTGCTTCTAAGACCTCTGCTGAACATGAGAAAATTATTTCTCAAATGAAAAATAATAATCATGCCTTAGTAAATTCCAACTCTGTTCTTAAGAACCAGATTGCTAAGTTAGAAGAAATGGTTGATTGTGATGCCTCTGATAGTAAGAATGAATCTAAATATGAAAAATCCTTTCAAATATTCCTAGCTAAATGCGTAGACAGAAGCTTGATGGCTGCAATGATCTATGGCGTAAGCAGAAATGGAATGTATGGCATTGGCTATTCTAGACCCAGTAGAAAAGAGTCTCCTATGCCGAAGGCTAAATCCTTGTACGAACATTTTGTACCCTCTGGTACTATATTACCTGAATCATTACCTGTTAAAGTTGCTGACCCCCCTCTCAAAAAGGGAACCTTCTCCATGTCTAAATATCATGCTAAAATTCATTTACACTATCATGTTGAGAAACCCAAGGTGATCAGAACCTCTGAGGTAACTAACAAGAGAGGACCCAGAAAGTGGGTACCTAAGGATAAGATTATCTATGTTGCAGATATCATTGATCGCTCCACTGAAACACCAATCATGGTATCTGGACAGTGGACGCTCGCGTCACATGACAGGAGAAAGGCGTATGTTCCAAGAGCTAAAACATAAGCCTGGAGGCGAAGTTGGCTTTGGTGGCAACGAGAAGGGTAAAATTGTTGCTTGACTCTGATCAGTCAAAGCTAGTTGAAAGGTTTGCAGATTTGAGTATAAATGTTCCTGATAAAGGCAAAGCTCCAGAGGAAGCTGAGCCAGAGGAAGATGAACCAGAAGAAGCTGGTCCCTCTGATTCACAACCTCAAAATAAGAGTAGAATCACTGCGTCTCATCCTAAGGAATTGATTTTGGGTAACAAAGATGAACCAGTCAGAACCAGATCAGCCTTCAGACCCTCTGAAGAGACTCTGCTCAGTCTGAATGGATTGGTGTCCTTAATTGAACCTAAGTCAATTGATGAAGCTCTTCAAGACAAGGACTGGATTCTGGCTTTGGAAGAAGAACTGAATCAGTTTTCCAAGAATGATGTTTGGAGCCTAGTGAAGAAACCTCAAAGCGTTCATGTGATTGGAACCAAATGGGTTTTCTGAAACAAGCTGAATGAGAAAGGAGATGTAGTCAGAAACAAGGCAAGGCTAGTTGCTCAAGGCTACAATCAACATGAAGGAATAGACTATACTGAAACGTTTGCTCCGGTAGCAAGACTGGAAGCTATCAGACTATTGATCTGATTCTCAGTGAATCACAACATAATTCTTCATCAGATGAATGTTAAGAGTGCCTTCCTAAATGGTTACATCTCAGAAGAAGTCTATGTTCATCAACCTCCAGGTTTTGAAGATGAGAAGAACCCTGACCATGTTTTCAAATTGAAGTAATCTCTCTATGGTCTAAAGCGAGCTCCAAGAGCATGGTATGAGAGACTCAGCTCATTCCTTCTGGAAAATAAGTATGTAAGGGGTAAAGTAGATACAACTCTCTTTTGCAAAACTTACAAAGATGATATCTTAATTGTACAAATTTATGTTGATGATATTATATTTGGATCTGCTAATCCATCTCTATGCAAAGAGTTTCTGAGATGATGCATGATGAATTTGAAATGAGTATGATGGGAGAACTCAAGTACTTTCTGGGTATACAAGTTCATCAGACACCAGATGGAACGTACATCCATCAGAGCAAGTACACTAAAGAACTTCTGAAGAAGTTCAACATGACAGAATCTACAATTGCTAAGACTCCAATGCATCCTACATGCATCCTGGAGAAAGAAGATGCAAGTGGTAAAGTTTGTCAGAAGCTCTATCGTGGTATGATAGGATCACTTCTATACTTAACTGCATCTAGGCCAGACATTCTGTTTAGTGTTCATCTATGCGCTCGTTTCCAATCAGATCCGAGGGAAATCCACTTAACTGCTGTTAAGAGGATCCTGAGATATCTGAAAGGTACCACTAACCTTGGCTTGATGTATAAGAAAACATCAGAGTATAAGCTTTCAGGTTACTGTGATGCTGATTATGCTGGAGATAGAACTGAGAGAAAAAGCACTTATGGAAATTGTCAATTTCTGGGAAGTAACTTAGTCTCATGGGCAAGCAAGAGGCAATCAACCATTGCACTATGCACTGCAAAGGCAGAATATATCTCAGCAGCCATTTGTAGCATTCAGATGCTCTGGATGAAACATCAGCTAGAGGATTATCAAATCCTTGAGAGCAACATCCCAATCTATTGTGATAACACTGCTGCAATTTCACTGAGTAAGAATCTTATCTTACACTCAAGGGCAAAACACATTGAGGTAAAGTATCATTTTATTAGAGATTATGTTAAGAAGGGCGTACTTCTTCTGAAGTTTGTTGATACTGACCATCAATGGGCAGATATCTTTACAAAGCCCTTAGCAGAGGATAGATTTAATTTCATTCTGAAAAATCTGAATATGGACTTTTGTCCAGCATGAAGATGGATCAGAACCTCTGGCTACGATGCTTCTCTATCAGAAGATGTCTAGTTCAGAAGGTAACTCTATCAGAGGTTAAGTACCCATTGGTGCTTACTCTGAAGCTGAGACAGTAAACGTGTGTCAGTTCCTATGATACATCGTTCCTTGTGCCCGTGCTGACAATCTGTTGTAACGCCCCGATTTCTCGAGTGTCACACAGTAACCAATTTTTCACAAAAATTTTCGCCGATTCATTTATTACTCTTGAATAGGTGATAAAGATCATTTTCACTTTTGAAAGCTCTTGAATACCATTGTTAGAAATCACATTAGTGTTTTCCGATTCATAACATAACCATAAACAACGGGTTAATGAAATACGTTTTGCGCTACTCTCATAAACGGATAGAACATCAACTGTTATAAAATCAACTGCAAGTAAATAAAGAAAACTGTGTCCACACCCACGTATGGAAAAACCACGGAGGAAGTAAACAGTTTACATCAGTTACTCAAGTTCTCATAAAACTCAACAAAATAAAATGAAGTTCCAAAAGAACGCTCGCTCATAGGGTTCCCAGTCCAGTCATTAGTGTCATGGTCGCTCGGCAGGTTCATCCTTTGGCTTCCCATCTTCTACCACCTGTCTTCTCTTTTTGGGTCTCGACCCCACCAAGTTGTTGTGTATAAATCTGGCGCCTCCACCATAGCGTCGTCGTCCCGTAACCGAAGCGTCAGACCCGTCTTGGGGCACGAACTCAGCAGGTGTCTCCCCGACTCCCTCGACCTCAGGTAGAAGGAACCTAGGAGGTGGATAGGGCATGTCAAGGATACCCCCTTCAACCGTGCGAACCTCCACTATATTGCCGTCCCGGTCCATCCCTATAAAGCTAACATCCCCGACATAAACTCTTCGGATCCCGGAGGAGTCGGCTCTCCAGGCCCGATCGTCTAGCTCCCCATCAAGTCTCAGCATCCAGCGATGCACGAACGTCGTTGTCGTCGACGCCGTCTACCCCCCCCCCCCCAAATAAACACATAAACAAACAGCAAGGGTCAGGTCTAAAAGAAAACACATCATACAATAGATATAATGAAGCAACTTCCACGATTAAAATAATTATCTCTTTCACATTAGGGTTTAAGATGTTAGTTAGTCATCTATCGGTTCCTCACTTCACACAACCCACCAAACCTTCCATGGCCATCTTCGTGCTTCCGCAGAGGCACGATTATCACGGTGACCGCAATCAACCAAATCACGTGGAGCCGCAATGATCCACAAAAGTTCACGGTGACCGCAGTCAACCAAATCACGTGAGCCACAACGGCCCACAAAGTTCACGGGTGACCGCAGTCGACCCCAAAAATCTCCCTCGCGTGCAAGGTACCATCGTTCTCATGGTCCATAGTCTCACTAGACCTATGTCCAAAAGTTTATTCACAACATCTTGCAAGCGAGTCAAATCACTTCTTAAGATTAAGGCTCTAGGTCAAGTCAACTTATGTCTTTTACTTACTCATCTCAAGGTTTACACTTCCACAAACACAATTAAATTCTCAAGGGTAAGATGGGAATTACGGCTAGGTGAGCGACCCATATCACTAAACAATCACAACCACACATAACTTACTTAACAAGTTACCTAGGAACGTTCACCATGGCTTGTGTAACAAACAAAGGAAAGGAATCACCAAAACCCCCACGAGAGAGGGCTTGGCCGAGGCCTTCAAAGGCTCCTAGGGTTTTCAAGTAAATTTTTTCTTCCATTCCCTTTATTCACACATCCATGGGACATTCCCAAATAACCAATCATTCCATAAAAACTCAGCACTTTTCACCACAGCTCATATCCCTAATATAATAAGAACTCTTCAAGACAACTTGACAAAGTGCACATCTTCATGGCATCAAGATCTCAACACCTAATCAACACAAATATCATTTAGAAATTAGGAAACAAGGCGTCATGAGGCTTATGCATCGAAACAAAGGAAAACAAGGCCCCAAAACCCTCAAGTAAGGCTCGGCCAACCAAGGGAGAGTCCTTGGGGTTTTCAAAAATTTTCTTTTCCTTTCCTTTGATCATAAACATCATAGAACAGCCCCCAAAGGTACTTTGCTCACATGAAAATTCAGAATTCAATCACATCTCCAACAACATGGTATAGCAATGTAATTCGCATAGCAATTTTGGCAAGTAAGCATGTGATTATCTCTAGGCATCAAGAACCATATCACATATGATGATTAGAGAGTAGCAAAGCATAGTATCACGCATGAGAAATACAGCAACAACCTCTTAACAAACTTCTCAGCAAACCAAACATAACCATAATTTCCTTCATAGCAAAGTTCATAGATTTTCAAGAAAACTCATGAAATCATTCCTAATCTACCCAAAGGATCCTAAGACCAGCCCTTACCTTGGGTTAATGGTCTGAAAAGGAAGAAAAGATGAAGATTCAAGATCAAAAGGCTTGCTGTCCACGTCCTTCTTCTCCCCCTCTACGCGGCTCCCTTTCCTCTCGCAGCTCCTCCTTCACGCGCAAGGTGTTATGGGTGGTGATGGTGGCCGGCGGTGGCTTGGATGGTGGTGGTGCTTGGAGCAAGATAGTAGAAGGATATGATGGTGTGTTTACGTGAAAAGTATGAGACTTAGCTTCTGTTTTTCTGAAGTATGAAAGAAAGAAAGAAAAATTGGTTTTTCTCTCCCTTTTACTTACAAAACCGGCGGCCAAGGGGAAAAAGTGGGTTAGGGTTGTGGTTTTTGGGTTTAATGCTGGTTTAGGTCAGAGGGAACAAGGTTTAATTGGCATTAATCACTCATTACTTCAGAAAAGTCAAAATCTTCCTCCCTTTTCTCCTTGCAAGGCCGCGGCATCACCACTAATGGGCTAGGGTTTTCATAACCCTAGCTCCTTCTTTCTCATCCAAGTCACTTGGCCCACTTAGCCTCTTCTTAATCTCCTGATCATGATCTCATAAGCCCACTAACCAACCCAAATAACACATTAAACAAGGCTTTAGCCCAAAGTTTTAAGTTAGAGCTCGTAAGGTCTGGACAGCTGGACCTTTGCTCACTTAAACGGGGATATCTGAAGCTACAGATATCGGATTGACTCGAAAACACTTGGACAATTGTCTAGACTTGAAGGGCTACAACTCTCATGAAGGAAGTTTTCCCAAATGAAGTCGTTAAGACCCTCTAAAAATTCACACAAGTTGACAGTTCTAATCTGCCAGTTATCAAACATTAGCTAAAACTTCAATTTTATTCAAACTTTCATAAAATTGTTCCAAATTGTGTGTATAGTCTGTCGTAATGAGTGTTGATGTGCTTCTCTCCCTCGTGTGATATGTGTATTAACTGTTACTATGATGTCTTTAACTTTTAACCGTTGATTTTACTTTGCTTTTTGATCAACAACGGTTATTTTCAAAAACCCACTATACACACACGTTCTCCTACACTTACGGATTTACTCTCTCTCTCTCTTTGCTTTTCAAAATCCTTATCCCCACGATCTCTCTCTCTCTCTCTCTATTCATCCTTTTCCTTTCTACCCAAAACCTTCAACCGCCTTCAAGATGGTGAGACCCAACAGAAATGAAACTGCAGATGCAACCAGATTTCCTGTTATGGTAGTAGGTCAAGCTACAGGTCAATCGGGTCCTGAAACTCAAGGTCAAGCTCAAGCTCAAGGGAAGATGATCCCTATTGCCGAACGGGGTTGTGCCGTTCATTGTGTCTTTGCTCCTAAAGAACTCCAGGTTCCTGCTGAATGGAGATTCGACCTGGACAATATAGCTGCTAATGGGTATGATCTTCGTCCTGAAGTTCGTGTTCAAGGCTAGGAAGAATACTTCAACAGGCTTCGAGGTCCAATTTATGTGAAATTGGTCAAGAAATTCTGGAAACACGCCGATTGTGATGACACACAGGTGGTCTCTTACATTGCTGGCAGAAGAATCATCATCACTGAGAAGTCGATTGTTGATCTTCTGGGTGCACATACTGGAACGGGGTACAGATTCCAACTGTCGGAATCGAAGGTGAAACCCAGAACAAAGGAAGAAACCAACAAGGCTCTCTACACAACAGACAAGCCTGGCAAGAGTGGCTACAACGTGGTGGATCTCCATCCAAAGCTGAGGATATGGCACAAGATTCTGCTTCACTACATTAATCAGCGGCCAAAGGGAAGCTCACCAGACTACATCAACTTTTGTCAAAAAGTGATGTTGTTCTTCATTCAAGACCACAAGAAGATCTGCCTTCCCTTCTTCCTGTTCTCTTACCTAAAAGAGTGTATCAGGAAATCCAGAACCACTGCTTCTATCAAGTCTGCTATCAAGTACATCCCCTTTGGAAGACTGCTTTCAGATCTTTTCATTGAGAGCAAATTCATAGAAGATCTGATGACGGCAGGATGCACAGAGGATCTGTCGACCATTGCTAGTGATGTCTTCACCTCTACATCTTTGAAGAAGATGGGACTAATCAAGACAAAGGTTCCTCCTGTTCATGAAGACACTTCTGATGAAGTCAGACACAGAAGAGTCCCTCTGGTTGATTTCCCCCTCTGGTCCCAAGCAGATGATCCAACTGCCATCTTGTGCTACATTGATGATTTGAGGAAACAAGGGTACGAGATAGATGTGGACGAGTTCTTCAGAGAACTGCCACTAGCACCAGAGTATGATTCTCCTCCCAAGAGGAAAACTAAGTGAAAGATCATCTTGGAGGAATCCCCTGAAGAGTCTGATCCCTCTGAAGCTGTTCAGAAGAAAAAGAAGAAGGCTGAAAAGCCTAAGAGGAAGCACGAGGAAACCACCAAGCCAGATGCTCCATCTGATGGTGATAATGATGATGCTCCTTCTCCTCCAAAGAAGAAAAAGAAGCAAGTGAGGATTGTGGAAAAGCCAACCCGTGTGGAACCTGCTGCTGCAGTTATCAGAATGGAGACTTTTGCCAGAGTTACTCGGTCTGCCGTGCCATCATCAAGTAAGTCTGCTGTTATTGATTCTGATGATGATTTAAATTCGCTTGATGCACTCCCCATTTCTTCACTCCTTAACCGCACTGCCACCCAACTTACTCATATTCCAGAGTCTCAACCAGCTGACCAAACCACTTCTCCACCCACTTCACCTAGGTCTTCATTTTTCCAACCTTCCCAACAAGAAGCACCTCTTTGGAACATGCTTCAGACTCCAAGACCCTCTGAACCTACCTCACCCATAACCATTCAATACAACCCACTAACCTCTGAACCCATTATTCTCGAATAATCTGGACCTGAACCCAGAACTTCTGATCACTCTGTCCCCAGAGCATCAGAACGTCCTGTTCGCAGAACCATTGATACAGATTCCACAACTCCCTGTCCCTCTGTATCTTTTCCCACCAATGTTGCTTACTCCTCACCTTCTAATAACTATGAGTCTGTTCGTAAATTTGTTCAAATTGCGAAAGAGAAAGAGTCTGTCATTCCAGAGTACTATCACACAGTACCTAGCCCAAGGAAATACCCTGGACCTAGACCAGAACGTCTAAAACTTAGGGCCTTACAATACCACCCCCCTTAAAATAGTTTCTCCCTCGAAACTCAAGGGTTTACAAACAAATCGGGATGTGACTCCCGCATCTTATCCTCTAACTCCCAGGTCGCGTCACCAGTCTCTTGGTTCCACACGACCTTCACTAAAGGTACCTCCTTGTTTCTTAAGCGCTTTATACTTCGATCGACGATCTTGATGGGTGGCACCTCCATTGTCAGATCATCTCTCTGCTGTATATCGTCTGGCGTAATCACATGCGAATCATCTGCCATGTACTTCCGCAACTGCGACACATGAAGAACGTCATGGATGTTGGATAGGAACGGTGGTAGGGCGATCCTGTACGCCACCGGTCCAACTCGCTCCGTGATCTGGTACGGCCCAATAAACTTCGGAGTAAGCTTCTTGGACTTGATCGCCCTTCCGACACCTGTCATCGGGGTAACCCGCAAGAAGACATGGTCTCCAACCTGAAATTCCAACTCCTTTCGTCGGTTGTTGGGGTAACTCTTTTGGCGACTCTGCGCGGTTCTCATCTTTTCCTGAATTCGCCTGACTTCCTCGGTGGTCTGTTGCACCAATTCCGGACCAATCACCAGATTCTCTCCATCCTGATGCCAGCATAAGGGCGTACGACACCTCCGACCGTACAAAGCTTCGTAAGGTGCCATGCCGATGCTTGCATGAAAACTATTGTTGTAGGTGAATTCGATCAACGGCAACATCTCATCCCAACTGCCCTTGTGATCCAACACACAGGCCCGTAGTAAATCTTCCAGCGACTGGATTGTCCTCTCTGTCAGCCCATCGGTTTGTGGGTGATAAGCAGAGCTCAATCTCAACTTAGTTCCGAGGGCCTGCTGCAAGGCTCCCCAAAAGTGAGAGGTAAACCTCGGATCTCTGTCTGACACGATGCTGGTCGGCACACCATGCAGACGCACAACCTCAGCCACATAAATCTCCGCCAGTTTCTCCACCTTGTACTTCAGGTTGATCGGGATAAAATGAGCGGTCTTTGTCAAACGATCAACAACAACCCAGATCGCATCGAATTTCCTCCGAGTTAAACGTAAAGCCGTCACGAAGTCCATAGAAATACTGTCCCACTTCCACTCTGGAACATCTAGTGGTTGCAGCTTCCCTGCGGGCTTCTGATGCTCTACCTTCGCTTTCTGACATGTCAAGCAAGTAGAAACATACTCAACCACTTGTTTCTTCATCCCAGGCCACCAGAAGTGAAGTTTCAAGTCCTGATACATCTTGTTCATTCCAGGATGGATACTCAGTCTACTCTTGTGTCCTTCATCCAGGATCAATCTTCTCATCTCTGCATCGTTAGGCACACATATCCGTCCCTTGCATCGCAGAATATTGTCATTCCCAATAGAGAACTCTGGTGCCTTTCCCTGAGTCACACGGTCTCGCCACTCAGCTATCCCTTCATCAGTCTCTTGTCTAGACTTGATCTCTTCCAAAAGTCCACTTGACACCGTCACCATTCCGAAACTCAGTCTTCCTGGTGCGAGCTTAATGTCCAAGCTCAGATCTCGGAAAGCCTCCAACAGTTCTAACTCCTTGACCATCATTGAGGACACATGTATAGCCTTCCGACTGAGAGCGTCGACTACGACATTGCTTTTCCCCGGATGGTACTGTAGAGTGAACTCATAGTCCTGAAGGAATTCCATCCACCTCCGCTGCCTCATGTTCAGAGCCTTCTGATCAAATAAGTACTTTAAAGTCTTATGATCGCTGTAGATCGTGAACGTACTGCCGTAGAGATAGTGTCTCCAAATCTTGAGAGCATAAACTATGGCAGCCAACTCCAAGTCATGTGTGGGGTAGTTCTTCTCATGAGTCTTCAACTGCCTTGAAGCATAGACAATTGCTTTCTTATCTTGCATCATTACACACCCCAAACCATTGTGTGACGCATCACAGTACACGTCATAAGGTTCTCCTTCCTTAGGTAAAGCTAGTATGGGTGCGGTAGTCAGCCGCTTCTTCAACTCCTGGAAACTAGCCTCACACTTCTCCGTCCACGCAAACGGTTGATTCTTCTTCGTCAACTGGGTTAACGGCGAAGTCAACTTTGCATAATCTTTGACGAATCGTCAATAGTAGCCAGCAAGTCCAACAAAGCTTCTGATGTCGCTTGCCGTCTTAGGTTGCTCCCATGACAGAATCGTCTCGATCTTGCTAGGGTCCACTGCCACACCTTGACTTGATATGACATGCCCCAAAAATTTCACCTCCTCCATCCATAACTCACACTTTGAGCCGTTAGCATATAGCTGTTTCTCTCGCGACACGCCCAACACCTGGCGTAGATGCTCCTCATGTTCCTCTCTACTCTTCGAGTAGATTAGGATGTCATCGATGAATACCACCACGAACTTGTCCAGGAACGGTTTGAACACTCTGTTCATGTAGTCCATAAACACTGCGGGTGCATTAGTAACTCCAAACGGCATCACAAGATATTCATAATGCCCGTATCGAGTCCTGAATGCGGTCTTCTGGATGTCAGATTCCTTGACTCGGATCTGATGGTATCCTGACTTAAGATCTATCTTCGAGAAGATCACCGCTCCTCTAAGTTGATCCATTAAGTCGTCTATCCGAATCATCGGATAACGGTTTTTCACTGTCACCTTATTCAGCTGCCGGTAATCCACACACAATCTAGACTTCCCATCCTTCTTCTTCACCAATAGCACAGGTGCACCCCATGGCGATACACTAGGTCGAATGAATCCCTTTGAGGATAGATCATCCAACTGTTTTGCCAATTCTGCCTGTAAGACCTGGATTTGCCGAACAAGTCAATTTCTGACTCACGCGTAGAATCAGTGTAAGCGTGACAGGAGTTTGACATTTGAGAAAGATTAATGAAGAAGAAAGTTCAGGAATTGCTTGAGGAATGATGCGTAGTTGCTTTCGGAGTTAGTGCGAGTCGTCTGCACACCTGCCTTATGGCGAGCGTGTCCAGAATAGGCTAATATCGCTTTAGAGCAACGTTTTAAGTGAGATTTCGAATCCTTGGAAAATTTTGTAAGACCCAAGTTTTTAAGCTTAGGATCAGTGGAAGAGATTTCCATTTACGATTAGGGTTGATGTATTGTGAAGGGAAACCTGAACTAGAGTTTACCAAATGAAATAAATTTATGAAGGAGAAAGTTCAGGAAAAGTCAAAGGATTACATCATGATCGATAAAAGTTATAGCACGATCGTTATACGCTTAAACCTAGGTCAGAAACCCTAGTATATAGCTGATTTTCACTTTTAGGCACGACGGAAGTTAATTCCAAAAATCTTCAGAGAAATGTTAGAACTTCTCTTTTTCCATATATCACAATCGTTTCGAGGCGAAACTCTAGAATCTACAAACGTCCGATTCCAATCATCGGAAGTTTGCCGAAACCGAATCCCTGGTATTTCAAAACCCTAGGATTTCTCGACAATGAAGACTTTATCTATTCAGAGCTTCAAATGAATATTCTACACGCGTACACCTATTTCTCTTGATGATTTCAATCTTTCTTCCGAAGGAAGTTTTCTATTCCGACATTCGATGCAAAAAGCAACTTATCGGGTAAAATAGTTTTACACCGACTTTGCACCGACTTTGCATTAGTTGCCAAAAATACAAGGAGACATCTTCTTAGCTTAGGAATTCCTTTGCCAAAACCTATCTTAGAATTCATGGAGAATGATGCCGGAAAAATCAGATTCGCGAAACTTTCATTTTCCCGCGAATTACCATTTTCTATATATAGCAAGCAAGTGAGAAGAAATCACAAAACTCCACCATTTTCTACCCAAGGAGGCCGCGAGTTTGCTAAGGAGAGGAGGAGAAGAGATTTTGTTCAATCCTTGCTTGATCATTGATTAATCAGTTGCTGCTTCAAGGTTTCGAGGTATAGTCGCTAATCCTTACCTCTGATCGCTTTTTCCATAGCTTTTCTGTAGAGTTTTCTGAGCGGATAGTTTATGGGTTTTTGTAAAACTATCCTGAATCTTTCATTTCTGATTCTAAACCTCTTCTATATGTGCCCAAGATCACTTCTGCCGGGTTAGATTTTCCGTTATGTCGCCGGAATTCCGCCGGAATCAATTCTAGCCTAAAATACCCATTTATATAGTTTTTGAGTAAAGTTCCAACCTTTAGGCTGTAAACCATCGCCTTAGCTTAGTGCTAGTAGGATTAGTTGTCATAAACGTCGTTGGTGACGTCCCTGCAAAATTTTATTTTTGGGATTTCAGTTTTGAAAATCCTAAGTTAAAAATCATGACCAAAATACCCCTGCGACAGTTTTTGATCCGATAATTTTTCCGAGTTCAGAATACCCTTAGTTACGGCTTATGAAAGCATAGGAACCAAGTTTGATCGAAGAAAAATCGAGCCCCTTAATTGTGAAAAGTGGCCGAGCCTATTAGAGGGGGGAGGAGGAAATTTCCTTTTCCGAAAACTTGTCTTTTCGCGCTAGATTATCGTACCTTAGAGTATAGATTACTTCGTGTAACCTTAGTAAGTATCGATAGCTTAGTTCTCGATAGATTCTGATAGTATTTCTGTGGTTTTGCTCTAAAGGTGATTTTGAGGAATTCCCAGAGGAGCAAGCCTTTGATTGTGAACGAGTGTTAGGAGATCGTCCTGGAGAATCTACAGGTGAGGGTTTCTCACTGAATCTCTAGTTAATGCTTAGGGTCGATGTTTCGACATTGTTTACTGTTTATGCACTGAGATTGTGTGTGATTGAAAATGTTTTCTGAGGCTTCGGCTGACAATGTAGATGATTCATCTACTGAATGTTTTTGAAGATTGACTTACATGCTATGTGCTATGTGGGTAATCTAGGATGTGTGGTGCATGCTTTACATGCTAAGTGCTAAGTGTTAATGTTGAGATTTCTTGATATATGACATGTTGTTGATTGTGATGATTTAAATATGCTTTACACTGGAAATCTGAGATTCTGAATGGTGAGAATAGCGGGCAGGTCATGCCGATTTTATTTTGAGAGTTTTGAGAAAGTTTGATAGGACGAACGAGGTTCGGGCCTTAATTTTGTTTAGTGGATCGAGACATCCTCTGGAAGCGACTTGGGATTGGGAGATCCTGAAAATGTATAAGACTTGCGATAAGACAAAAGGGAATTTATTTTATAAAGAAAATTCATAAGACCTTAAATAACCTCAAAATCTTTAAGTAATGATAACAACTTCGAAGGAAGGCATTGGAAGTCAAATCATAGTTTTGGAAAAGCGAGGAGTGTCGTCGGATCCAAGTGTTGAGGAGTTTGGTAAGTTCTGAGTATGTTGGTACTCCTTCGCTCGTTGAGCAGTTTGATGGCCATCCAAGGGATGAGCCGTGAAGCTTCACTGAGGTGTGAGACCTTGTGAGAGCATGAAACTTCACTGAAGCGTGAGACTTCGTGAGAGCATTGGTGACCCGAAGAGTCATCGTGAGTGGTTGCACCCATGCATATACGCGATGAAGTGCCAAGCAGAGTACTTCGGTATAGCAGGAAGTAACGATCAGCCATGCAGAGTTGGATCGGTCCTGACTATACCTGGCACAACAGGAGGTTACGATCATCCATGTAGAGTTGTATCGTGCCTGTTGATGTTCGGCATAGCAAGCAGAAATGGTCAAACCATGTAGAGTTTGTACCGTCTTGACTATAGCCAAAGGTGATAAGTGACGCCCGAGCAGAAATGGTTAAACACGAGGCTAGTGTTACGACCGTCTCGAGGTGCCCAGCCTATAAGTGGCAATACCTTTGGTTTGTCCCGTCGCCAAGCAGAGTGACGTTGTTGTTTTGTTCCGTCGCCAAGCAGAGTGACGTTGTTGTTTTGTTCCGTCGCCAAGCAGAGTGACGTTGTTGTTTTGTTCCGTCGCCAAGCAGTGTGACGTTGTGTTTTGTTCCGTCGCCAAGCAGAGTGACGTTGTTGTTTTGTTCCGTCGCCAAGCAGAGTGACGTTGTCGGTTTGTTCCGTCGCCAAGCAGAGTGACGTTTATTCGGGTTTTATGCTGATCTGACTACATGATGAGTGTGTTTGATACTTGTTAGTTCTACTTGATGCATGTTAACTGTGATTTACAGTCGTTATATTCTTTGTGGAAGTATGCAACCCTAGGATGTTATCCCTAGTTATAAGCCTAATTGCTATTATCTCATTTATATTTATTGGGTTTATTATCTACATAGTTCTTTAGAGTTGACCCTCGCGTCTTCTGTGTGTGTTTTGGCGGACAACGCCTTTTGTCAGATGAATATTGCGGACTGGTACACCATGGTCCACCCTTCGGGGGGGATTAGGTATGAGATGATCGATCAGGACGACCCCGGGTCGTGGGTGGTTGACCCCGCGAGCCACCGAGCGACGTATTCGGGGCGTATCATGGAGGACCACGTGGATAGTGGAGGACTCTTGAGGTCAGGAGTGTTGAGGCGATGCTCTATCAGCTTCAACTTGCCACCGGGCGTTCACTGCGGCCCAGGATTCGGAGGAGCACCACCGCCTCCGTCATCTTCAGAAGAGGAGGATCCCTTAGAGGAGATTCCAGTGGGAGTGCCTTCGGCAGGGTCTAGTGCACCCTCTGTTGCGATCATTGATGATCAGGGTTCGGGCCCTAAGCCCGTGAGTCCAGCATCGGAGCGCACTGCGGTTGCGAGGGGAGGACGGATAGGGTTGGTAGACTTGGTCGTTCTGGATTCTGATTCAGACGACGATCATGCTAGCACATAGTTTTGAGTGTTGGTATGAGCTCCTCGAGTTAGGATTCGTGTAGGAGTAGAGTTTTAGCTCTGACAGTCTTGCTTCATTTGTTACGTAGGGGACAGGGTAGATCCGCCTATAGCTTTTTGTGTGGTTCCCTTACGGGAATCACAGAGAGTTGGTTGGACTTAGGAGGTCTTATTTTCAGGCCATTGGGTCAGCTGATTCTCAGTTTTGAGGGATGGTGTTGCGGGCACTTCACCCTTTTCATTTGGTTTGTATATATTGCCTACGGGCGTCACACTTTTCTTTCCGTCACTGGAGGTTACTCGTGACGAGGTTGTTACTTACAGCGGGGGCTGTTTATATATTGTATATTAATTCTATTGCTTTTCGCTTTTGGGTTTTATTTAATTCAGTCTTGTCTTAGTTATTATCAAAAAAAAAATATTCACGTTTTTCCGCATTAGGTTTACTTTTGGTTACTAAAGTGACGCCACCGAAATCGGGGTGTTACAAATTTAAAGATTCTCTTTATTTTTCCTTCGACCAGCGTTTCATTTCGGAACTCTGGACTGTACGCACGATAGTATTTACTTTTCGGAAGTTCGCCGACGCTAATTTCTTTGCTTCGAAACCCTAGATTCGAGCAATGGATGAAGAATTTTTCTATTCGGGACTTCTAACGAAGTTTCCATCCGCGTTGCCAGATTTGTTTCGACGTTTCCAATCTTTTTCCAGTACAAAGTTTTGTCGTTTGAGCATCACAGCAAAAAGTAGTTTTTCGGGACAGACTAACTTACACCGCCTTTGGGATTTTAGACATCGTTTTTCCCAAATCATAGATATTTGTTTTGAGTTCTGGAATTCTGACGCCAGAATCTCTCTTAGAATTCCTCGGTGATCGTGCTGCAAAAATTGGAATCGCGAAATTTTCATTTTCCCGCGATTTCACCCGCCTATAAATAGGCGAAAAAGCAAAAATCTTGCCATTTGCACCCATTAGAGCCGCGAGTTTGAGGAGCTTGGGGGAGAAGAAGATTTTCGCGAAAACTTGACTGATCTTCGTGCAGTTCGTCCCTACTTCTAGGCATCGAGGTAACTAGCATGATTCCTACCTCTGATTATTGTTTCTGTTGCGTTTCTGAAGTCGTTTCTGTGCTCACAGTTTTGAGCTTTTTGTAAAACTGTCCGATTTCTCTGATTTCTTGGTTGGGTTATGTTCCTTACGTTCCCAAGAGTCTAAAACCTCTGTCAGTAATCGCCGATTGCGATCGAGCTGCCCAGGATCTGCAAAACTGTTTCAAAACCTTTTTGTCTCACATTTCGAAACTTTATGGTCGAAAAGTCATAATCTGACTTCGTGCCTTTAGGATTTGTTGTCACGGATGTCGTTAGGATCATTGCTGTCAAATTTTTTTTCCGAACTGATAACTTTGAGGTTTTGAGCTTTTATGTTGGACCAAAATGCCCCTGGATAGCCGTATTTCGACCCGATTGTCCGAAAATTGTTCTGACAGTTTCTTTGCCTTAGTTTTACCCTAAAACTATCTTGTGAATTGATTTGATCGAAGAAAAAGAGCCGAAGCCCTTTTTCCTTTGAGGCCGTGGGCTATTCCTTTAGGGGGGAAGTTTTTCGTTTTCGAAAACTTGTCTTTTCGTACCCGGATGTCGTATTCTGAAGCTTTAATGCTTTATCTATCGTTTATGTATTGTATTGAGATCGAACTAATCGATTTTATGTGGATTCTGCTTTGTTTTCTCCGAGGTTCAGTTGAAGGAACTTTGGAAGGTTCAGAGCACTTGAGTGAAGGAGCTTGTGATTTCGAAGCTGGATCAGCTCGAGGTTAGGGCAACTTACTATATTTAGCTATGATTGCATGATAGGCGTCGATAAATTCGACCTATGTTTTATCTGATGTTTTTTATGATGTTGAGTTGATGTTATGATGCTTTTCCATAACTTGTGATATTGTGATATTGTTGGACTGTGCGTTTTGACGCGATTTCGGAGTGGAGATTCATTGATCTGGTGATCTTTGATATTTCAGGTTGGATGAACAACCCTAGGCAAGTCCAAACGAGGGGTTTGAGGCTTAGTCATTTGTTGGGATTCGTTTGAATACTTAGACTTTCCCCGGGAAACTTCTTTTGGAGGGTTTTTGGAAAACTTAGAATGATTAGAATTTCGAAATCTAGAGACTTTGGGAGACTTAGACTTTGAGAAGTAAACTCATAACTTGACTAATTCAATTCGAAACATTTTTACTAAACGAATAATCATAGGAGAACTAAAGGGGAAATTAATTGCGAAAGACGTGGAAAAGTCGACTTTGTTGTGGGTTTGGAGAGTTTTGGGATTGGGAAAGCCACTAAGGTGAGCTAAGGTGATTATTGAAAGTCACCGAGTACTCTAGTACTCTTGGGAGTGTTGTTGGAGCCGTGTTGTATTGACCGACACCTAGTGCTCTTGTTGTTTGGGCTGTGTTGTAGTGACCGACACTAGACCCTGGTGTATTCTTGTTGGTGGAGTTGTGTTGTATTGACCGACACTAACTCCGAGTGGTGTTGTATTGACCGACACTAACTCTTGGGTTGTTTTGAGTTTGGGTTTGAGCTAACCACTTATGTGGTGAGGACGAGTCGTGGTTTTGATAATCATATTGCACACGTGCATATACGCGATGAAGTGCCAAGTGGAGTACTTCGGTATAGCAGGAAGTAACGATCAGTCGTGTAGAGTTGAATCGGTCCTGACTATATCAGGCACAACAGGAGGTAACGATCATCCATGTAGAGTTGTATCGTGCCTGTTGATGTTCGGCATAGCAAGCAGAAATGGTCAAACCATGTAGAGTTTGTACCGTCTTGACTATAGCCAAAGGTGATAAGCGACGCCCGAGCAGAAATGGTTAAACACGAGGCCAGTGTTACGACCGTCTCAAGGTGCCCAGCCTATAAGTGGCAATACCGTTGGTTTGTCCCGTCGCCAAGCAGAGTGACGTCGTTGATTTGTTCTGTCACCAAGCAGAGTGACGTTGTTGTTTTGTTCCGTCGCCAAGCAGAGTGACGTTGTTGATTTGTCCCGTCGCCAAGCAGAGTGACGTTATTCGGGTTGTGTCAGCATATTCTGCACTGGCACACAACGCATCTTATTATGATTGACGTTGCATGACATATCGTGCACTCTAACTAAAGTTGTTGAGATCTGATAATTTGATGTTGATAAACATCGTTAGGTGTTTTGATGAGTGAATTGTGTAAGAGATTCGATAACATGCTATGTATATACCTTAGGGTAGGCAATACATAACTTATATGTATATATATACAACATATATACATATATACCCCCTTTATCGCATGTTGATTGTATATCTATTGTATTCTGTAAGTTGACCCTAGCACCTTGGCTTTGTTTGTATGTTTGTGTTTGGGCGGTCGGCCTGCTGCCAGGCGTCTGTCAGCCGGTTCGTGATGATTCGTTGTGCGGGAAAGACCCGGAGCGAAATGACTATTACTAAAGCTTTCGACGAGGGCCCGGACTACATGCCTGATCGAGGGAGGGTCGATGATAGTAGTGTGGGATATGGGTGGTTAGAGTCTTTTGAGTTGGTTGTTACTGTAATAGCTCTGATTCGTTTTGCTTTTGGGACAGGGTAGGTTCCCGACGCATGGCTTTTGTGTGGTTCTCTTACTGAGGAATCACAGTGAGTCAGCCGGACCATAGGGGTCTTTGCTTAGGCCATTTTGAGGCCGACTTTCTCCTAGTGGTTTGTAATTATAATTTTTCTCACTTACACTTCTGGGTCTGTATATATTTGCCTACGGGGCACACTGCTTTGGAGTCACTGCGAGTGCGCGTGACGTGGAAGTGCAGCTGAGGCTGTACATGTTTATATTTGATGTATATTGGTTAGCTTAGTGGTTGGGTTATGTCTTTATTTTCTATTGCTTGATTTAAAAGGAATCAAACGGAAAAAAAATTTACCTGTTTTCCGCGTGGAGTTATTTTTGGTTACTAAAGTGACACCTGGAAATTGGGGTGTTACATTGTGGTATCAGAGCTTGTCGAGTCTTTTAGGAGTCTTTGCGGAATAGGTCTTCTTTGCTAGGTTGTGTGACTCTGCAAAGAGTAAAACCTTGGTTGTCTGTCTGCTAAGCGATTTTCGCTTTAATTGATTGAAGTTGCTACCTAATCATATTGAATAGCTATGCATAATACTATCTTATGATTGGTACTGACTGTTTGCTAAACGAATACAGAACATGGTGAACGCGAACCAACTCGCTGAGATTGTAGCCACTTTGGTCCAAGCGATGACTGTACAAACGAATGACAATGCACAGAGGCGTGCTGCTGAGGATGCACGTGAGCTACACCGGCTTCAGAGAGAAGCAGCCCTGGACCAGAACAGGGGATTGAATGATTTTAGAAGGCAGGATCCACCCAAGTTCACGGGTGGGACTGACCCGGACGAGGCGGATCTCTGGATCCAAGAGATAGAGAAGATTTTCTAAGTACTACAGACTAGTGAAGGGGCTAAGGTGGGCCTGGCAACTTATCTACTGTTGGGCGATGCTGAGTACTGGTGGAGGGGCGCCAGAGGGATGATGGAGGCAAACCATGTTGAGGTGAACTGGAATTCTTTTCGTGCCGCCTTTCTGGAGAAGTATTTTCCTGATAGTGCTCGTGACGAGCGTGAGTCGCAGTTTCTGACTCTTCGTCAAGGGAGCATGACTATTCCGGAATATGCTGCTAAGTTGGAATCTTTGGCCAAACACTTCTGATTTTTTCGTGATCAGGTTGATGAACCCTATATGTGCAAGCGCTTTGTGAGGGGACTGAGAGCTGACATTGAGGACTCAGTGAGACCGTTGGGGATTATGAGGTTTCAAGCTTTGGTTGAGAAGGCCACCGAGGTGGAGCCGATGAAGAATAGGAGGATGGACCGGGCTAGAACTGGGGGACCAATGAGGTCGAGTTCCCGGAGCTATCAAGGAAAAGGAAAGTTACAGATGAAGAAGCCTTATCAGCGTTCTACGGGGGAAGGGTTTACCCCAGGACCGTACAGGCCTACGATTGCTGCTGCGGGAGGAGCAGGAAGCCAAGCTGGGAGCCGTGAGATAACATGTTTCAAATGTGGGGAGATTGGGCACTACTCCACGAAATGCCCGAAGGGGAAACCGAGGTGTTTCAAGTGTGATCTACCAGGACATCTGGCCAACAACTGCAAGACACCCAACGTTGAGTCATTTGTTAACACCGTAAGGGGAAAGCGCCCTGCTGCTAAAGGAAGGGTTTATATCATGGACGGTGAAGAAGCTGAGGGGTTAACCAGAGGAGAGCGCAAGAACGATGGTAACCTTCTAACTATTCTTTCTCATTCTAGTATAGTATGCTCTTCGTTACCCCCGTAGCGTGTGCAACACGCCTGAACTTGTTTTTACCGCTAAGCTTTGACCTTATAGTTATTACACCTACTAAGAATTTATTTGACTGCTGCTCGTGTTTTAACTATAGAAGTTACACGAGGTTTAGAATAACACACTAAGTCTAGAAAGTAGTCTTCCACCGATGCGATTATGAGGAAGCTAGTAGTTGAAGAACGAATCTTAGGGAGATTCCGTATGGGTAGTATACGTGTTATGTTGAGGGTGTGTAGTTCCGTAGCGGGACCGTTAAGGATTTAATACCAGGATATTTGTGGCTACTGGATGATAGGAACTCATTGACTGTTCCAGTGGGTTTTTCTAAATTTTCACCTTCGATGTATTGGGCCTGATCAACCTAATATTGAGGGGGTGATATTCGGAATCACACCTGGTTATGGACTTTGATAGAAGGATGTGTAAGATGAATTTGAATTGATTGAGGATTAGTCGGATTTGGGAGGAAAGTTCGTGTTAAGCATTTGATTGTAAAAGATTAAGATTTAAATCTTTGGAAGTCGATGAGTGTCATATAGACATTGATTGGTTAGTTCGTGTGATTACTCCCAGTAGAGGTAGACTAAGTCAAGAGATTTAATGCTGGAAAAGTATTAAGTAGTTTCTCGGAAGTTATGAAGTCATAGGTTATGTGATTACTAAGTGGAATTGTTAGAGACTAAATAAGTTGGATTTAATCAGGTTTTAGATGATAGCTTGATGGTAGCAAGATTGAGAAGAATTAACTCTGAACTAGATTGTTATAGTCGAGTTCGAGGAATAAGTTTTGCTAAGCGTTTGATTAATATGTGGAGACATTACAGTCTTAAGAGATGAATTGTCACTTGAAAAGTATTGGATTAATGATTAAGTTGGAGAAAGAAAGTTTTAGCATAAGTTGAATACTTGAGGTTGTTGATATGGATTCCAAAGAAATATGCTAAGATTACTAAGTGAAATTTACTAAGTTGGATTGAAATCTTAGGGTTAAGATTGAATCTTGAGAGCCGAGAATCACGTACGAGTAGGAGATCTTATGGTTGTAGGTGTGACAATAGGAGTTGAATCTTAGAAGATTGAAGACCGAAGGTGAGTTTCGGGTTAAGACCATTGAGGTATAATATAAGAGTGATCTTGAAGTAAAGGAATTCTGGGTTGTGTAGAGTGTTAAGGTTGGTTATAAGTTGGTGATCGATTGATGTTGATTATGAGGTTGCGGACATAATGAGCCATGTGATAAGATTTGAATGATGTTAGCATAATAAGTTGTGAATGTGAAAGCATGACGACACTGGTCAGGTCGTTAGGGTAAGTGAAGGAGTTATAGTTTTTAAGCAACGGATATTCATTTAAGAAGAATTGAAGGATTAAAGGTCATTAGAGAACCAAACTTGGTGAAGGTTTAGGTTTTAAATCTATGGATGTCTGTCTAAGGTGTGTAGGACTCGAAGTTTGTCAGAATTTGATTGAGAGATTAAGAAGTTGATTGACGAGATGGTGATTGAGTGACAAAAAGGAAAGTGCTAGTATTAAGATGAATACTTGAAGTTGTTATGTTTGTACAAGTTTCTTAGAGCCTAAGAGTGAATGAAACCTTGTTGTGGATTTTGGTGATGCACATGACGGGTAACAAGTGAATTTTACTAAGTTGAATGAGAATCCTAGGGCTAAGGTTGACCTAGTGAGCTGAGATTTATGTACATTTAAGAGATTTAGTGGTGTTAGCGGTTACGATAACAATTAAATCTCAGAATGTTGAAGGATCGGAAGATGAAATGACTAGTTAAGTCCCTTGAGGTATAATTATGATTTAATCTTCTAGAGGATAAGTCTCGATTTGTGCGAAGTGTTAGGGATTTCAGTAAGTGTAAATAGGTTTGGGTGAGGGAAGTTTTGAGGAAGAAGACGATAATAATGGATTGTTGGATATTAAGGGGAGGATTATCTTACAAGTTGTTGATAAATTGATGTTGAAGGGGATAAGATTAGTGAAGAGCAAGAAATAAGGACATGAGTCGAGTTTTAATTCGAATAGTGACTAAGTAGAAGTATGATTTCTTGGTGTGTGTAAGGATAGTTACGAAGTTGGAGGTGTTTTTATGGACTAGCGGTTTCCAAGGGGATGATTCGTCTAGGAGTTATCGAACGGACAAGTGGAGTTTGGACTGTAGATGAAGATCACGAGGACAAGTTGAGTATTTACTTTGAAATGACAGAGAGGCACTGAGTTTAAGAAGAATTTCGGACGACCGAAAGGAAAGAAGCAAGAGGCTAAGATTGTGCGACTGCACGGAGTGCCAACCGGTATTATTTCAAGCAGAGATCCGACGCAAGTGATCGAGCCAGACGACATGAGGTTGAATGATGTTTTGTCTTTTGAGACGCCGACAGTTAGCAGTGGGGATAGAAGAGTGAAACAGTTAAGGGGAAAAAAACAGATTGCCTAAGTAAAGGTTATGAGGAACAATGAGACGGGCAATACTACATGGGAATTGGAAGACCAGATCAAGGAATTATATCCCGGACTTTTCGCAGAACTCTGAGTTTCGAGGACGAAACTTTCTTTTTGGAGGGGAGTATTGTAAGACCTGGATTTGCCGAACAAGTTAATTTCCGACTCACGCGTAGAATCAGTGTAAGCGTGATAGGAGTTTGACATTTGAGAAAGATTAATGAAGAAGAAAGTTCAGGAATTGCTTGAGGAATGATGCGTAGTTGCTTTCGGAGTTAGTGCGAGTCGTCTGCACACCTGCCTTATGGCGAGCGTGTCCAGAATAGGCTAATATCGCTTTAGAGCAACGTTTTAAGTGAGATTTCGAATCCTTGGAAAATTTAAAGATTCTCTTTATTTTTCCTTCGACCAGCGTTTCATTTCGGAACTCTGGACTGTACGCACGATAGTATTTACTTTTCGGAAGTTCGCCGACGCTAATTTCTTTGCTTCGAAACCCTAGATTCGAGCAATGGATGAAGACTTTTTCTATTCGGGACTTCTAACGAAGTTTCCGTTCGCGCTGCCAGATTTGTTTCGACGTTTGCAATCTTTTTCCAGTTCAAAGTTTTGTCGTTTGAGCATCACAGCAAAAAGTAGTTTTTCGGGACAGACTAACTTACACCGCCTTTGGGATATTAGACATCGTTTTTCCCAAATCATAGATATTTGTTTTGAGTTCTGGAATTCTGACGCCAGAATCTCTCTTAGAATTCCTCGGTGATCGTGCTGCAAAAATCGGAATCGCGAAATTTTCATTTTCCCACGATTTCACCCGCCTATAAATAGGCGAAAAAGCAAAAATCTTGCCATTTGCACCCATTAGAGCCGCGAGTTTGAGGAGCTTGGGGGAGAAGAAGATTTTCGCGAAAACTTGACTAATCTTCGTGCAGTTCGTCCCTACTTATAGGCATCGAGGTAACTAGCATGATTCCTACATCTGATTATTGTTTCTGTTGCGTTTCTGAAGTCGTTTCTGTGCTCACAGTTTTGAGCTTTTTGTAAAACTGTCCGATTTCTCTGATTTCTTGGTTGGGTTATGTTCCTTACGTTCCCAAGAGTCTAAAACCTCTGTCAGTAATCGCCGATTGCGATCGAGCTGCCTAGGATCTGAAAAACTGTTTCAAAACCTTTTTGTCTCACATTTCGAAACTTTATGGTCGAAAAGTCATAATCTGACTTCGTGCCTTTAGGATATGTTGTCACAGATGTCGTTAGGATCATTGCTGTCAAATTTGTTTTCCGAACTGATAACTTTGAGGTTTTGAGCTTTTATGTTGGACCAAAATGCCCCTGGATAGCCGTATTTCGACCCGATTGTCCGAAAATTGTTCTGACAGTTTCTTTGCCTTAGTTTTACCCTAAAACTATCTTGTGAATTGATTTGATCGAAGAAAAAGAGCCGAAGCCCTTTTTCCTTTGAGGCCGTGGACTATTCCTTTAGGGGGGAAGTTTTTCGTTTTCGAAAACTTGTCTTTTCGTACCCGGATGTCGTATTCTGAAGCTTTAATGCTTTGTCTATCGTTTATGTATTGTATTGCGATCGAACTAATCGATTTTGTGTGGATTCTGCTTTGTTTTCTCCGAGGTTCAGTTGAAGGAACTTTGGAAGGTTCAGAGCACTTGAGTGAAGGAGCTTGTGATTTCGAAGCTGGATCAGCTCGAGGTTAGGGCAACTTACTATATTTAGCTATGATTGCATGATAGGCGTCGATAGATTCGACCTATGTTTTATCTGATGTTGTTTATGATGTTGAGTTGATGTTATGATGCTTTTCCATAACTTGTGATATTGTGATATTGTTGGACTGTGCGTTTTGATGCGATTTCGGAGTGGAGATTCATTGATCTGGTGATCTTTGATATTTCAGGTTGGATGAACAACCCTAGGCAAGTCCAAACGAGGGGTTTGAGGCTTAGCCATTTGTTGGGATTCGTTTGAATACTTAGACTTTCCCCGGGAAACTTCTTTTGCAGGGTTTTTGGAAAACTTAGAATGATTAGAATTTCGAAATCTAGAGACTTTGGGAGACTTAGACTTTGAGAAGTAAACTCATAACTTGACTAATTCAATTCGAAACATTTTTACTAAACGAATAATCAAAGGAGAACTAAAGGGGAAATTAATTGCGAAAGACGGGGAAAAGTCGACTTTGTTGTGGGTTTGGAGAGTTTTGGGATTGGGAAAGCCACTAAGGTGAGCTAAGGTGATTATTGAAAGTCACCGAGTACTCTAGTACTCTTGGGAGTGTTGTTGGAGCCGTGTTGTATTGACCGACACCTAGTGCTCTTGTTGTTTGGGCTGTGTTGTAGTGACCGACACTAGACCCTGGTGTATTCTTGTTGGTGGAGTTGTGTTGTATTGACCGACACTAACTCCGAGTGGTGTTGTATTGACCGACACTAACTCTTGGGTTGTTTTGAGTTTGGGTTTGAGCTAACCACTTATGTGGTGAGGACGAGTCGTGGTTTTGATAATCATATTGCACACGTGCATATACGCGATGAAGTGCCAAGTGGAGTACTTCGGTATAGCAGGAAGTAACGATCAGCCGTGTAGAGTTGAATCGGTCCTGACTATATCAGGCACAACAGGAGGTAACGATCATCCATGTAGAGTTGTATCGTGCCTGTTGATGTTCGGCATAGCAAGCAGAAATGGTCAAACCATGTAGAGTTTGTACCGTCTTGACTATAGCCAAAGGTGATAAGCGACGCCCGAGCAGAAATGGTTAAACACGAGGCCAGTGTTACGACCGTCTCGAGGTGCCCAGCCTATAAGTGGCAATACCGTTGGTTTGTCCCGTCGCCAAGCAGAGTGACGTCGTTGATTTGTTCCGTCACCAAGCAGAGTGACGTTGTTGTTTTGTTCCGTCGCCAAGCAGAGTGACATTGTTGATTTGTCCCGTCGCCAAGCAGAGTGACGTTATTCGGGTTGTGTCAGCATATTCTGCACTGGCACACAACGCATCTTATTATGATTGACGTTGCATGACATATCGTGCACTCTAACTAAAGTTGTTGAGATCTGATAATTTGATGTTGATAAACATCGTTAGGTGTTTTGATGAGTGAATTGTGTAAGAGATTCGATAACATGCTATGTATATACCTTAGGGTAGGCAATACATAACTTATATGTATATATATATACAACATATATATATACCCCCTTTATCGCATGTTGATTGTATATCTATTGTATTCTGTAAGTTGACCCTAGCACCTTGGCTTTGTTTGTATGTTTGTGTTTGGGCGGTCGGCCTGCTGCCAGGCGTCCGTCAGCCGGTTCGTGATGATTCGTTGTGCGGGAAAGACCCGGAGCGAAATGACTATTATTAAAGCTTTCGACGAGGACCCGGACTACATGCCTGATCGAGGGAGGGTCGATGATAGTAGTGTGGGATATGGGTGGTTAGAGTCTTTTGAGTTGGTTGTTACTGTAATAGCTCTGATTCGTTTTGCTTTTGGGACAGGGTAGGTTCCCGACGCATGGCTTTTGTGTGGTTCTCTTACTGAGGGATCACAGTGAGTCAGTCGGACCATAGGGGTCTTTGCTTAGGCCATTTTGAGGCCGACTTTCTCCTAGTGGTTTGTAATTATAATTTTTCTCACTTACACTTCTGGGTCTGTATATATTTGCCTACGGGGCACACTGCTTTGGAGTCACTGCGAGTGCGCGTGACGTGGAAGTGCAGCTGAGGCTGTACATGTTTATATTTGATGTATATTGGTTAGCTTAGTGGTTGGGCTATGTCTTTATTTTCTATTGCTTGATTTAAAAGGAATCAAACGGAAAAAAAAAATTACCTATTTATCGCGTGGAGTTATTTTTTGTTACTAAAGTGACACCTGGAAATTGGGGTGTTACACTGCCAACTCCGTTGTGGCCATACGATAAGGTGCCATTGATATTGGTCCAGTACCGGGCACAATGTCAATAGAGAACTCCGTCTCTCTGACTGGTGGCAAACCGGGTACATCTTCGGGAAACACATCGACATACTCCTGTACCACCAAGATATTGCGCACATCACCATCATGTTTTGCTTCGGCAACGATAGAGTTCACATACGCCGTTGAACCCTTCCCCAGGTTGTACGAATTTAAGTAATTCGTAACGCCGGGATCTGGGAATACTACCGCCTTGTTAGCACAATCTAAGAGCACGCGATATTGCGCTAACCAATCCATTCCCAAAATCACATCCAGCTCCCTGAGCCCTAAACAGACGAGGTTCGCAAGGAACTTCCGATCCTCGTAAACCAACAGACATTGTAAGCATGCCGTGCGTGTAACTAATCGATCAGCGGCAGGGGTTGTCACCACCAGATCGAAAGGTAGGTCAGCAGTCGGTTGCCCTAACTTCTTCACACAATCCTCAGCAATGAATGAGTGCGTAGCACCCGAATCAAATAAAACCATTAGTGATGTTCCAGCAATAAGACACGTACCCTGGATAAGGTCATCAGTAATAGCAGCCTGTTCTCCTGAAATAGCAAAGACACGACCTGGAGCAGATGGTCGTCTCCCTCTGGTAGTATTCAGCACTGGCTCGGTCTTGGCCGCACTCGGGCAATTCCTCTCCACATGACCTGGCTTTCGGCATCGCCAGCATACAATCTCCTTGCCACACTCGTTGGCATAGTGTCCCTTCTCATTACACTTGTAGCAGGTCACGTCCTCTTTTGAAACAGGGGCTGCTCCCCTCACAGCATTTGGTCCTTGAGCGGCTGGGCGCTGGTACGGCTTTCTCATTGGCGCCTTGCCTTTGTCAAACTTCCCCACTGATCTCTGCCCACTGTATCTCCCCGATTGATTCTGTCCCGGGCGTACTGATCCTCCGTTCTCTGGGCGGCCTCTCTGCCTGTTTTCCATAGCCTCGACTTCACGGGCCTTCTCCACTAGCTGTTGGTAGACCCTGATTCCCAAAGGCCTCACAGCCTTCTCAATTTCTTTCCTCAACCCTCGCATGAACCTGTTGCATAGGTAAGCCTCATCCACCTGGTTCTGGAAGAATCGAAAGTGTTTGGATAGGGCTTCCAAACGTGCAGCGTACTCTCCCACAGAGGTAGGTCCTTGCCTCAAGCTGAGGAACCTGTTCTCCATTTCTTCCCTTGCTGTTTCCGGGAAGTACTTATCCATGAAAGCCTTTCTGAAAGACTCCCAAGTGATGGCCTCATGGTTGGCCGTCATCAGCTGTCTGGCACTACGCCACCAGTACTCAGCATCACCCTTCAGCATAAAAGTGGCCAAGTTGACCTTCTCGGCACCCGGGGTATGGAGTGCCTCAAAGATCTTCTCCATCTCCTGAACCCATAGATCAGCCTTTTCGGGTTCAGCTTCGCCCTGGAACTTGGGCGGTGCGTGCCGGTTGAAATCTGTTCTCATGCGAATCTGATCTTGAGCCAATTCCCTCTCGCCTCGCTGAGCTCTCCGAGCTTCCTCCTCTGCTCTCCTATTATTCTCTTCTGCCTCTCGCTGAGCCTGGGCTGCAGTCTGGGCAGTAGTAACGGCGACCTGCTGGGCGACGACCTGCGCCAGCTGGGCCATAGCCTGGGCCAACAGAGCGTTAGTTGTAAGACCCAAGTTTTTAAGCTTAGGATCAGTGGAAGAGATTTCCATTTACGATTAGGGTTGATGTATTGTGAAGGGAAACCTGAACTAGAGTTTACCAAATGAAATAAATTTATGAAGGAGAAAGTTCAGGAAAAGTCAAAGGATTACATCATGATCGATAAAAGTTATAGCACGATCGTTATACGCTTAAACCTAGGTCAGAAACCCTAGTATATAGCTGATTTTCACTTTTAGGCACGACGGAAGTTAATTCCAAAAATCTTCAGAGAAATGTTAGAACTTCTCTTTTTCCATATATCACAATCGTTTCGAGGCGAAACTCTAGGATCTACGAACGTCCGATTCCAATCATCGGAAGTTTACCGAAACCGAATCCCTGGTATTTCAAAACCCTAGAATCACCCGACTATGGGGACTTCATCTATTCAGAGCTTCAAATGAATATTCTACACGCGTACACCCATTTCTCTTGATGATTTCAATCTTTCTTCCGAAGGAAGTTCTCTATTCCGACATTCGATGCAAAAAGCAACTTATCGGGTAAAATAGTTTTACACCGACTTTGCACCGACTTTGCATTAGTTGCCAAAAATACAAGGAGACATCTTCTTAGCTTAGGAATTCCTTTGCCAAAACCTATCTTAGAATTCATGGAGAATGATGCCGGAAAAATCAGATTCGCGAAACTTTCATTTTCCCGCGAATTACCATTTTCTATATATAGCAAAGAAAGGAAGAAAAATCAAAACAAACTACCCAAAACCCACCCAAAGGCCGCGAGTTTGAGAGGAGAGGAGGAGGAGAAGATTTTGTTCAATCTTTGCTTGATCGTCGATCAATCAGTTGCTGCTTCAAGGTTTCGAGGTATAGTCGCTAATCCTTACCTCTGATCGCTTTTTCCATAGCTTTTCTGTAGAGTTTTCTGAGCGGATAGTTTATAGGTTTTTGCAAAACTATCCTCAATCTTTCATTTCTGATTCTAAACCTCTTCTATATGTGCCCAAGATCACTTCTGCCGGATTAGATTTTCCGTTATGTCGCCGGAATTCCGCCGGAATCAATTTTAGCCTTAAATACCCATTTTTGGAACTTTTGGAGTAAAGCTTCAACCTTTAGGCTGAAAACTATCGCCTTAGCTTAGTGCTAGTAGGATTAGTTGTCATAAACGTCGTTGGTGACGTCCCTGCAAAATTTTATTTTTGGGATTTCAGTTTTGAAAATCCTAAGTTAAAAATCATGACCAAAATACCCCTGCGACAGTTTTTGATCCGATAATTTTTCCGAGTTCAGAATACCCTTAGTTACGGCTTATGAAAGCATAGGAACCAAGTTTGATCGAAGAAAAATCGAGCCCCTTAATTGTGAAAAGTGGCCGAGCCTATTAGAGGGGGAGGAGGAAATTTCCTTTTCCAAAAACTTGTCCTTTCGCGCTAGTTTATCGTACCTTAGGGTATAGATTACTTCGAGTAACCTTAGTATGTATCGATAGCTTAGTTTTCGATAGATTCTTATAGTATTCTGTGATTTTGTTGTAAAGGTGTTTTTGAGGATTTCTCTGAGGAACAACACTTTGAGTGCGAGGAAGCGCTTGACGATCATACTGGAGAACCTTCAGGTGAGGGCTTCTCACTGAATCTCTAGTTAATGCTTAGGGTTGATGTTTCGACATTGTTTACTGTTTATGCACTGGAATTGTGTGTGATTGGAAAATATTTTCTGAGGCTTCGGCTGACAATGTAGATGATTCATCTACTGAATGTTTTTGAGATTGTCTTACATGCTATGTGCTATGTGGGTAATCTAGGATGTGTGGTGCATGCTTTATATGCTAAGTGCTAAGTGTTTATGATGCGATTTATTGATATATGACATGTTGTTGATTGTGATGATTTAAATATGCTCTGTGCTGGAATCTGAGATTCTGAATGGTGAGAATAGCGGGCAGGTCATGCCGATTTTATTTCGAGAGTTTTGAGAAAGTTTGATAGGACGAACGAGGTTCGGGCCTTAATTTTGTTTAGTGGATCGAGACATTCTCTGGAAGCGACTTGGGATTGGGAGATCCTGCAAATGTATAAGACTTGCGATAAGACAAAATGGAATCTATTTTATAAAGAAAATTCATAAGACCTTAAATAACCTCAAAATCTTTAAGTAATGATAACAACCTCGAAGGAAGGCATTGGAAGTCAAATCATAGTTTTGGAAAAGCGAGGAGTGTCGTCGGATCCAAGTGTTGAGGAGTTTGGTAAGTTCTGAGTATGCTGGTACTCCTTCGCTCGTTGAGCAGTTTGTTAGCCATCCAAGGGATGAGCCGAGAAGCTTCACTGAGGCGTGAGACCTTGTGAATGCGTGATACTCCACTGAGGCGTGAGACCTTGTGGAAAGCATGGATCTTCACTGAGGCGTGAGACCTCGTGAACAGCAAGAAGCTTCACTGAGGCGTGAGACCTTGTGAATGCGGGATACTCCACTGAGGCGTGAGACCTTGTGGAAAGCATGGAACTCCACTGAGGCGTGAGACCTTGTGAGAGCATGAAACTTCACTGAAGCGTGAGACTTCGTGAGAGCATTGATGACCCGAAGAGTCATCGTGAGTGGTTGCACTCATTTTATGATTATTGTATTTTGTCGCAGAATCGACTTTACCTTAGGGTAAGCTTTTAGAAACTTTAATTTACCTAGAACACGTGGCGACGTGTCGAGTGAGATCGGAGACGTTGGTTGACTAATCATCCTGCATTCATGCAACATTAATGGGGTATTAACACAGGACGTACTCTGGACCTCGTCGGATTCCAAAATGGTCATAAGACCCGGATTTCCGTGAAAGAGCGTTTGTAAACGTCTCTTGTAGCAGACCGAAATGGCAGACCTACGGGTTACGGCTGATCTGACTACCTTTGTGTGGTGTAAGAGGCACGCGGGCCGAAATGGCACCACCGTGGCTGGTGAAGGGCTGATCCGTTGATGTCCATCCGTTCCGGATTGCATATTGGTTGACTGGGTTAACCTGCATATCATTTCATGCAACATGCATACTGACATAGTTAATGAGTGTGTTTGATACTTGTTAGTTCTACTTGATGCATGTTAACTGTGATTTACAGTCGTTATATTCTTTGTGGAAATATGCAACCCTAGGATGTTATTCCTAGTTATAAGCCTAAGTGGCTATTATCTTATTTATATCTATTGGTGCTATTATTTACATAATTCCTTGGAGTTGACCCTCGCGTCTTCTGTGTGTGCTTTGGCGGACAAACGCCCTTTGTCAGATGTTTTTGGCGGGCTGGTTCATGACGGTTCACCCTTCGGGGGAAACTAGAGTGGAGATGCTGGAACAGGAGCGCATCGCGGTAGCGAGAGGAGGACGGATGGTGTACATAGACTAGGTCGTTCTGGATTCAGATTCGGGCGACGATCATGCTAGCATGTAGGTTTAGTGCTGGTGTGAGCTCCTCGAGATGGGATTAGTGTAGGAGTAGAGTCTTAGCTCTGAACATCATTTGTTTTCTTTGGGGACAGGGTAGTTTCCCACCTATAGCTTTTTGTGTGGTTCTTTACGAGAATCACAGAGAGTTGGTTGGACTTAGGAGGTCTTGCTTCAGGCCGATGGGCCAGCTTGTTCTCAATTTTGAGGGATGGTGTTGCGGACACTTGACTTTTCTTGTGGATTGTACCTTTTGCCTTCGGGCGTTACACTTTTCTTTCCGTCACTGGAGGTTTACTCGTGACGAGGTTACTACTACAGCGGGGGCTGTTTATATATTGTATATTAGTTCTGATTATTGTTATTGTTGGGTTTTATTTAATTCAGTCTTGTCTTAGTTATTATCGAAAAAAAAAAATATTTACGTTTTTCCGCATTAAGTTTATTTTGGTTACTAAAGTGACGCCACCGAAATCGGGGTGTTACATTAGTGGGGTCCTGTCTTGGAGGCATCCTGCTTGAAATAGAACCACAAGCTAACGTCAGTGCTCACAATATCAATTAACTTTCAACAGTAAAATTAAGCTACCTTACCCCAAGTACCACGGCAATGGTACTAACTTCAGACAATCTCAATCAAACAACCATCTTAGCACACAAGCCTACCCAACCTCACCGCGGAAAACTTAGAACTCTTCAAAACAAACAGCAACGAGTTCCAACTCGTGTGCCCAAAACCCTTAGTGCTCTAGTTTCTCAACCGGAGCTCTGATACCACAATGTAACGCCTCGATTTCTCGAGTGTCACACAGTAACCAATTTTTCACAAATTTTCGCCGATTCATTTATTACTCTTGAATAGGTGATAAAGATCGTTTTCACTTTTGAAAGCTCTTGAATACCATTGTTAGAAATCACATTAGTGTTTTCTGATTCATAACATAACCATAAACAACGGGTTAATGAAATACGTTTTGCGCTACTCTCATAAACGGATAGAACATCAACTGTTATAAAATCAACTGCAAGTAAATAAAGAAAACCGTGTCCACACCCACGTATGGAAAAACCACGGAGGAAGTAAACAGTTTACATCAGTTACTCAAGTTCCCATAAAACTCAACAAAATAAAATGAAGTTCCAAAAGAACGCTCGCTCATAGGGTTCCCAGTCCAGTCATCAGTGTCACGGTCGCTCGGCAGGTTCATCCTTTGGCTTCCCATCTTCTACCACCTGTCTTCTCTTTTTGGGTCTCGGCCCCACCAAGTTGTTGTGTATAAATCTGGCGCCTCCACCATAGCGTCGTCGTCCCGTAACCGAAGTGTCAGACCCGTCTTGGGGCACGAACTCAGCAGGTGTCTCGGGCTTAGTCCCAGCAGGTGTCTCCCCGACTCCCTCGACCTCAGGTAGAAGGAACCTAGGAGGTGGATAGGGCATGTCAAGGATACCCCCTTCAACCGTGCGAACCTCCACTATATTGCCGTCCCGGTCCATCCCTATAAAGCTAACATCCCCGACATAAACTCTTCGGATCCCGGAGGAGTCGGCTCTCCAGGCCCGATCGTCTAGCTCCCCATCAAGTCTCAGCATCCAGCGATGCACGAACGTCGTTGTCGTCGACGCCATCTACCCCCCCCCCCCCCAAATAAACACATAAACAAACAGCAAGGGTCAGGTCTAAAAGAAAACACATCATACAATAGATATAATGAAGCAACTTCCACAATTAAAATAATTATCTCTTTCACATTAGGGTTTAAGATGTTAGTTAGTCATCTATCGGTTCCTCACTTCACACAACCCACCAAACCTTCCATGGCCATCTTCGTGCTTCCGCAGAGGCACGGTTATCACGGTGACCGCAGTCAACCAAATCACGTGGAGCCGCAATGATCCACAAAAGTTCACGGTGACCGCAGTCAACCAAATCACGTGAGCCACAACGGCCCACAAAGTTCACGGGTGACCGCAGTCGACCCCAAAAATCTCCCTCGCGTGCAAGGTACCATCGTTCTCATGGTCCATAGTCTCACTAGACCTATGTCCAAAAGTTTATTCACAACATCTTGCAAGCGAGTCAAATCACTTCTTAAGATTAAGGCTCTAGGTCAAGTCAACTTATGTCTTTTACTTACTCATCTCAAGGTTTACACTTCCACAAACACAATTAAATTCTCAAGGGTAACATGGGAATTACGGCTAGGTGAGCGACCTATATCACTAAACAATCACAACCACACATAACTTACTTAACAAGTTACCTAGGAACGTTCACCATGGCTTGTGTAACAAACAAAGGAAAGGAATCACCAAAACCCCCACGAAATAGGGCTTGGCCGAGGCCTTCAAAGGCCCCTAGGGTTTTCAAGTAAATTTTTTCTTCCATTCCCTTTATTCACACATCCATGGGACATTCCCAAATAACCAATCATTCCATAAAAACTCAGCACTTTTCACCACAGCTCATATCCATAATATAATAAGAACTCTTCAAGACAACTTGACAAAGTGCACATCATCATGGCATCAAGATCTCAACACCTAATCAACACAAATATCATTTAGAAATTAGGAAACAAGGCGTCATGAGGCTTATGCATCGAAACAAAGGAAAACAAGGCCCTAAAACCCTCAAGTAGGGCTCGGCCAACCAAGGGAGAGTCCTTGGGGTTTTCAAAAATTTTCTTTTCCTTTCCTTTGATCATAAACATCATAGAACAGCCCCCAAAGGTACTTTGCTCACATGAAAATTCAGAATTCAATCACATCTCCAACAACATGGTATAGCAATGTAATTCGCATAGCAATTTTGGCAAGTAAGCATGTGATTATCTCAAGGCATCAAGAACCATATCACATATGATGATTAGAGAGTAGCAAAGCATAGTATCACGCATGAGAAATACAGCAACAACCTCTTAACAAACTTCTCAGCAAACCAAACATAACCATAATTTCCTTCATAGCAAAGTTCATAGATTTTCAAGAAAACTCATGAAATCATTCCTAATCTACCCAAAGGATCCTAAGACCAGTTCTTACCTTGGGTTAATGGTCAGAAAAGGAAGAAAAGATGAAGATTCAAGATCAAAATGCTTGCTGTCCACGTCCTTCTTCTCCCCCTCTACGCGGCTCCCTTTCCTCTCGCAGCTCCTCCATCACGCGCAAGGTGTTATGGGTGGTGATGGTGGCCGGCGGTGGCTTGGATGGTGGTGGTCCTTGGAGCAAGATAGTAGAAGGAGATGATGGTGTGTTTACGTGAAAAGTATGAGACTTAGCTTCTGTTTTTCTGAAGTATGAAAGAAAGAAAGAAAAATTGGTTTTTCTCTCCCTTTTACTTACAAAACCGGCGGCCAAGGGGAAAAAGTGGGTTAGGGTTGTGGTTTTTGGGTTTAATGCTGGTTTAGGTCAGAGGGAACAGGGTTTAATTGGCATTAATCACTCATTACTTCAGAAAAGTCAAAATCTTCCTCCCTTTTCTCCTTGCAAGGCCGCGGCATCACCACTAATGGGCTAGGGTTTTCATAACCCTAGCTCCTTCTTTCTCATCCAAGTCACTTGGCCCACTTAGCCTCTTCTTAATCTCCTGATCATGATCTCATAAGCCCACTAACCAACCCAAATAACACATTAAACAAGGCTTTAGCCCAAAGTTTTAAGTTAGAGCTCGTAAGGTCTGGACAGCTGGACCTTTGCTCACTAAAACGGGGATATCTGAAGCTACAGATATCGGATTGACTCGAAACCACTTGGGGAATTGTCTCGACTTGAAGGGCTACAACTCTCATGAAGGAAGTTTTCCCAAATGAAGTCGATAAGACCCTCTAAAAATTCACACAAGTTGACAGTTCTAATCTGCCAGTTATCAAACATTAGCTAAAACTTCAATTTTATTCAAACTTTCATAAAATTGTTCCAAATTGAACTTAGGGCCTTACAGTCTGTCGTAATGAGTGTTGATGTGCTTCTCTCCCTCGTGTGATATGTGTATTAACTGTTACTATGATGTCTTTAATTTTTAACCGTTGATTTTACTTTGCTTTTTGATCAACAACGATTATTTTCAAAAACCCACTATACACACACGTTCTCCTACACTTACGGATTTACTCTCTCTCTCTCTCTTCGCTTTTCAAAATCCTTATCCCCATGATCTCTCTCTCTCTCTCTCTCTATTCATCCTTTTCCTTTCTACCCAAAACCTTCAACCGCCTTCAAGATGGTGAGACCCAACAGAAATGAAACTGCAGATGCAACCAGATTTCCTGTTATGGTAGTAGGTCAAGCTACAGGTCAATCGGGTCCTGAAACTCAAGGTCAAGCTCAAGCTCAAGGGAAGATGATCCCTATTGCCGAACGGGGTTGTGTCGTTCATTGTGTCTTTGCTCCTGAAGAACTCCAGGTTCTTGCTGAATGGAGATTCGACCTGGACAATATAGCTGCTAATGGGTATGATCTTCGTCCTGAAGTTCGTGTTCAAGGCTGGGAAGAATACTTCAACAGGCTTCGAGGTCCAATTTATGTGAAATTCGTCAAGGAATTCTGGAAACACGCCGATTGTGATGACACACAGGTGGTCTCTTACATTGTTGGCAGAAGAATCATCATCACTGAGAAGTCGATTGTTGATCTTCTGGGTGCACATACTGGAACTGTAAGACCCAAGTTTTTAAGTTTATACCAAGTGAATAAAATTCTTATTCACGATTAGGTTTGATGTATCGTGAAGGGAAACCTGAACAAGAGTTTACTAAATGAAATAAATTTATGAAGGAGAAAGTTCAGGAAAAGTCTAAGGATTGTATCGAAGTCGATAAAAGTTATAGCACGATCGTTATACGCTTAAACCTAGGGCAGAAACCCTAGTAAATAGCTAGTTTACACTTAAAGTCACGATGGAAATTAATTCCAAAAATCTTCAGAGAAATGTTAGAACTTCTCTTATTCCGTATACGACAATCGTTTCGAGACGAAACCCTAGAATCTACGAACGTCCGATTCCAATCCTCGGAAGTTTGCCGAAACTAGAACCCTGATTGTTCAAAACCCTAAAATCAACCGACAATGAAGAATTTTTCTATTCGGAGCTTCAAATGAAGATTCTACACGCATACACCCATTTCTCTTGATGATTTCAATCTTTCTTCAGAAGGAAGTTTTCTATTCCGACATTCGATGCAAAAAGTAACTTATCGGGTAAAATAGTTTTACACCGACTTTGCATTAGTCACCTAAAATACAAGGAAACCTCTTTTGAGTTTTGGATTTATGTCGCCAAAACCTATCTTAGAATTCACGGAGAATGAAGCCGGAAAAATCAGATTCGCGAAACTTTCATTTTCCCGCGTTTTTCCAACCTCTATATATAGCCAAGAAATGAGAAAAAAACACAAAAATCTTACCCATTTTCTCTTCAAAGGCCGCGAGTTTCACAAGAGGAGGAGGAGAAGAGATTTTCTTCATTTCTTGCTTGATCGTTGATCCTACAGTTGCTTCTTGAAGGTATCGAGGTATAGTCGCTAATCCTTACCTCTGATCGTCTTTTCCGTAGCTTTTCTCTATGTCTTTCTGTGCTCATAGTTTTGAGGTTTTTGCAAAACTATCCTGATAACTTCATTTTTGATTCTAAACATCTTCCCTACGTGCCCAAGAGCATGTTTAGCTAATAATACTGCGCCGATTCTCGAAAAACTACCGTCGAGTTTCAATTCTGCTTAAAATACCCATTTTGGGGCAAAGCTTCGTCCTTTGGGCTGAAAACTATCGCCTTAGCTTAGTGCTAGTAGGATTAGTTGTCATAAACTTCGTTGGTGACGTCCCCATCCAATTTGCTTTTCGAAATTTCAGTTTTGAAATTCTGAGCAAAAATATTGACCAAAATACCCCTGCGACAGTTTTTGATCCGATAATTTTTCCGAGTTTAGAATACCCTTAGTTACGACTAATGATAACCTAGGAACCAAGTTTGATCGAAGAAAAATCGACCCACCTAATTACCAATAGTGGCCGAGACTACCCTAGGAGGAGGAAGAAAATTCTTTTTCGAAAACTTGTCCTTTCGCGCTAGATTATCGTACCTCGGAGTATATGCTACTTCGTGTAACCTTAGTGGGTATTGATTACTGAGTTTCTGATAGTTTTTGATGGAATTCTGTGGTTTTACTCTAAAGGTTCTTTTGAGGATTTTCCTGAAGAGCAAGGAGTTGATTGTGAGGGAACGTTTGAAGAGAACCTTGGAGAATCTACAGGTGAGGGCTACTCCCTGAATCCTTAGTTAATGCTTTGGGTCGATGCTTTCGACATTGATTTACTGTTTATGCACTTGGTTGTGTTTGACTGGAAAAAATGTTTTCTGAGGCTTCGGCTGACAATGTAGATGATTCATCTACTGAATGTTTTTGAGATTGAATTACATGGTACGTGCTAAGTGGGTAATCTAGGATGTGTGATGCATGCTTTATATGCTAAGTGCTGCGTGGTTATTTTAGAATGTGTTGATATATGACATGTTTGTTGATTGTGCTGACTTAATTATGTCCTTGCACTGATATCTGTGATTCTGAGTAGTGAGAATAGCGGGCAGGTCATGCCGATTTTATTTTGAGATTTTGGGGAAAGTTTGATAGGACGAATGAGATTCGGGCCTTGTTATTGTTTTAGTGGATCGAGACATTCTCTGAAAGTTATTTGGGATTAGGAGATCCTTAAACTCATAAGTTCTGCGATAAGACAAAATGGAAATTATTTTATAAGGAAAATTCATAAGACATTAAACAACCTCTAAATCTTCAAATAATGATAACAAAGTCGAAAGGAAGCTTAGGATTCAAATCTTAGTTGTGGAAAACGAGAAGTGTCGTCGGATCCAAGTGTTGAGAAAATTTGTAAGTTCTGAGTATGTTGATACTCCTTCGCTCTTTGAGCAGTTTGTTTAGCCATTCAAGGGATGAGCCGAGAAGCTTCACTAAGGCGTGAGACCTTGTGAATGCGTGATACTTCACTGAGGCGTGAGACCTCGTGAAAAGCAGGGATCTTCACTGAGGCGTGAGACCTCGTGAACAACATGAAACTTTATTGAAGCGTGAGACTTCGTGCAAGTGTGTAAATTCACTGAGGCGTGAGACCTTGTGAAAGCATTAAACTTCACTGAAGCGTGAGACTTCGTGATTGTATAAGACTCCACTGAAGCGTGAGACTTCGTGGGAGCATTGATGACTCGAAGAGTTATCGTGAGTGTTTGCACTCATTTTATGATTAATTGTATTTTGTCGCAGAATCGACTTTTACCTTAGGGTATGCTTTTAGAGACAATAAGTTAGCTAGAACACATGGCGACGTGTCGAGTGAGGTCGGAGACGTTGTTTGGCTAATCACTTTGCATTCATGCATACATTTTGAGGTATTAACATGAGACGAACTTCGGACCTCGGTGGATTCCAAAATGGTCATAAGACCCGGATTTCCGCGTAAGAGCGCTATTAGGGGACTCTTAGTAGCAGACCGAAATGGCAGACCTTCGGGTTCACTGCTGATCTGGCTACCTTTGTGTGGTGTAAGAGGCACGCGGGCCGAAATGGTCCCACCGTGGCTGGTGTTAGGGCTGATCCGTTGATGCCCATCCTTTTTTCGGAATGCATTTGGTTAACTGGGTTAACCGTCATTTGCATTTCATGCAACATGCATACTGACTTAGTTGCTGAGTGTGTTTGATATTTGTTAATCCTACTTTATGCATGCTATCTGTCATTACTGTCGTTTATATTCATTGTGGAATATGCAACCCTAGGATGTTATCAAGTGAATGTCAAGTAATGTAAGACCCAAGTTTTTAAGTTTATACCAAGTGAATAAAATTCTTATTCACGATTAGGTTTGATGTATCGTGAAGGGAAACCTGAACAAGAGTTTACTAAATGAAATAAATTTATGAAGGAGAAAGTTCAGGAAAAGTCTAAGGATTGTATCGAAGTCGATAAAAGTTATAGAACGATCGTTATACGCTTAAACCTAGGGCAGAAACCCTAGTAAATAGCTAGTTTACACTTAAAGTCACGATGGAAATTAATTCCAAAAATCTTCAGAGAAATGTTAGAACTTCTCTTATTCCGTATACGACAATCGTTTCGAGGCGAAACCCTAGAATCTACGAACGTCCGATTCCAATCCTCGGAAGTTTGCCGAAACTAGAACCCTGATAGTTCAAAACCCTAAAATCAACCAACAATGAAGACTTTTTCTATTCGGAGCTTCAAATGAAGATTCTACACGCGTACACCCATTTCTCTTGATGATTTCAATCTTTCTTCAGAAGGAAGTTTTCTATTCCGACATTCGATGCAAAAAGTAACTTATCGGGTAAAATAGTTTTACACCGGCTTTGCATTAGTCACCTAAAATACAAAGAAACCTCTTTTGAGTTTTGGATTTATGTCGCCAAAACCTATCTTAGAATTCACGGAGAATGAAGCCGGAAAAATCAGATTCGCGAAGAAATGAGAAAAAAACACAAAAATCTTACCCATTTTCTCTTCAAAGGCTGCGAGTTTCACAAGAGGAGGAGGAGAAGAGATTTTCTTCATTTCTTGCTTGATCGTTGATCCAACAGTTGCTGCTTGAAGGTATCGAGGTATAGTCGCTAATCCTTACCTCTGATCGTCTTTTCCGTAGCTTTTCTCTATGTCTTTCTGTGCTCATAGTTTTGAGGTTTCTGCAAAACTATCCTGATAACTTCATTTTTGATTCTAAACATTTTCCCTACGTGCCCAAGAGAATGTTTAGCTAATAATACTGCGCTGATTCTCGAAAAACTACCGTCGAGTTTCAATTCTGCTTAAAATACCCATTTTGGTGCAAAGCTTTGTCCTTTGGGCTGAAAACTATCGCCTTAGCTTAGTGCTAGTAGGATTAGTTGTCATAAATGTCGTTGGTGACATCCCCATCCAATTTGCTTTTCGAAATTTCAGTTTTGAAATTCTGAGCAAAAATATTGAATCAAGTTTGATCGAAGAAAAATCGACCCACCTAATTACCAATAGTGGCCGAGACTACCCTAGGAGGAGGAAGAAAATTCTTTTTCGAAAACTTGTCCTTTCGCGCTAGATTATCGTACCTCGGAGTATATGCTACTTCGTGTAACCTTAGTGGGTATTGATTACTGAGTTTCTGATAGTTTTTGATGGAATTCTGTGGTTTTACTCTAAAGGTCCTTTTGAGGATTTTCCTGAAGAGCAAGGAGTTGATTGTGTAGGAACGTTTGAAGAGAACCCTGGAGAATCTACAGGTGAGGGCTACTCACTGAATCCTTAGTTAATGCTTAGGGTCGATGCTTTCGACATTGATTTACTGTTTATGCACTTGTTTGTGTTTGACTGGAAAAAATGTTTTTTGAGGCTTCGGCTGACAATGTAGATGATTCATCTACTGAATTTTTTGAGATTGAATTACATGGTACATGCTAAGTGGGTAATCTAGGATGTGTGATGCATGCTTTATATGCTAAGTGCTACGTGGTTATTTTAGAATGTGTTGATATATGACATGTTTGTTGATTGTGCTGACATAATTATGTCCTTGCTCTGATATCTGTGATTCTGAGTAGGGAGAATAGCGGGCAGGTCATGTAAGACCAAAGATTTTAAGCTTAGGATCAGTGGAAGAGATTTCCATTTATGACTAGGGTTGATGTATTGTGAAGGGAAACCTGAACTAGAGTTTACCAAATGAAATAAATTTATGAAGGAGAAAGTTCAGGAAAAGTCAAAGGATTACATCATGATCGATAAAAGTTATAGTACGATCGTTATACGCTTAAACCTAGGTCAGAAACCCTAGTATATAGCTGATTTTCACTTTTAGGCACGACGGAAGTTAATTCCAAAAATCTTCAGAGAAATGTTAGAACTTCTCTTTTTCCATATATCACAATCGTTTCGAGGCGAAACTCTAGGATCTACGAACGTCCGATTCCAATCATCGGAAGTTTGCCGAAACCGAATCCCTGGTATTTCAAAACCCTAGAATTTCTCGACAATGAAGACTTTATCTATTCAGAGCTTCAAATGGATATTCTACACGCGTACACCCATTTCTCTTGATGATTTCAATCTTTCTTCAGAAGGAAGTTTTCCATTCCGACATTCGATGCAAAAAGCAACTTATCGGGTAAAATAGTTTTACACCGACTTTGCACCGACTTTGCATTAGTTGCCAAAAATACAAGGAGACATCTTCTTAGCTTAGGAATTCCTTTGCCAAAACCTATCTTAGAATTCATGGAGAATGATGCCGGAAAAATCAGATTCGCGAAACTTTCATTTTCCCGCGAATTACCATTTTCTATATATAGCAAGCAAGTGAGAAAAAAAACACAAAACTCCTCCATTTTCCCTCTCAAGGCCGCGAGTTCATCAAGGAAGAAGGATAAGAAGATTTTGTTCAATCCTTGCTTGATCGTTGATTAATCAGTTGCTGCTTCAAGGTTTCGAGGTATAGTCGCTAATCCTTACCTCTGATCGCTTTTTCCATAGCTTTTCTGTAGAGTTTTCTGAGTGGATAGTTTATGGGTTTTTGCAAAACTATCCTGAATCTTTCATTTCTGATTCTAAACCTCTTCTATATGTGCCCAAGATCACTTCTGCCGGATTAGATTTTCCGTTATGTCGCCGGAATTCCGCCGGAATCAATTTGAGCCCAAAATACCCATTTTTGGAGTTTTTGAGGTAAAGCTTCAACCTTTAGGCTAAAAACTATCGCCTTAGCTTAGTGTTAGTAGGATTAGTTGTCATAAACGTCGTTGGTGACGTCCCTGCAAAATTTTATTTTTGGGATTTCAGTTTTGAAAATCCTAAGTTAAAAATCATGACCAAAATACCCCTGCGACTGTTTTTGATCCGATAATTTTTCCGAGTTCAGAATACCCTTAGTTACGGCTTATGAAAGCATAGGAACCAAGTTTGATCGAAGAAAAATCGAACCCCACAATTAACCAAAGTGGCCGAGCCCTATTAGGGGGAAGGAGGAAAATTTCCTTTTCCGAAAACTTGTCTTTTCGCGCTAGATTATCGTACCTCGGAGTATGTATTGCTTCGTGTAACCTTAGTAAGTATCGATAGCTTAGTTTTCGATAGATTCTGATAGTATTTCTGTGACTTTGCTTTAAAGGAACTTTTGAGGAATTTCCTGAGGAGCAACGCTTTGCTTGTGAGGAAGAGTTAGAAGATAATCCTGGAGAATCTGCAGGTGAGGGCTTCTCACTGAATCTCTAGTTAATGCTTAGGGTCGATGTTTCGACATTGTTTACTGTTTATGCACTGGAATTGTGTGTGATTGGAAAATGTTTTCTGAGGCTTCGGCTGACAATGTAGATGATTCATCTACTGAATGTTTTTGAGATTGTCTTACATGCTATGTGCTATGTGGGTAATCTAGGATGTGTGGTGCATGCTTTATATGCTAAGTGCTAAGTGTTTATGATGCGATTTATTGATATATGACATGTTGTTGATTGTGATGATTTAAATATGCTCTGTACTGGAATCTGAGATTCTGAATGGTGAGAATAGCGGGCAGGTCATGCCGATTTTATTTTGAGAGTTTGGAGAAAGTTTGATAGGACGAACGAGGTTCGGGCCTTAATTTTGTTTAGTGGATCGAGACCTCCTCTGGAAGCGACTTGGGATTGGGAGATCCTGCAAATGTATAAGACTTGCGATAAGACAAAAGGGAATCTATTTTATAAAGAAAATTCATAAGACCTTAAATAACCTCAAAATCTTTAAGTAATGATAACAACCTCGAAGGAAGGCATTGGAAGTCAAATCATAGTTTTGGAAAAACGAGGAGTGTCGTCGGATCCAAGTGTTGAGGAGTTTGGTAAGTTCTGAGTATGTTGGTACTCCTTCGCTCGTTGAGCAGTTTGATAGCCATCCAAGGGATGAGCCGAGAAGCTTCACTGAGGCGTGAGACCTTGTGAATGCGGGATACTCCACTGAGGCGTGAGACCTTGTGGAAAGCATGGAACTCCACTGAGGCGTGAGACCTTGTGAGAGCATGAAACTTCACTGAAGCGTGAGACTTCGTGAGAGCATTGGTGACCCGAAGAGTCATCGTGAGTGGTTGCACCCATGCATATACGCGATGAAGTGCCAAGCAGAGTACTTCGGTATAGCAGGAAGTAACGATCAGCCATGCAGAGTTGGATCGGTCCTGACTATACCTGGCACAACAGGAGGTAACGATCATCCATGTAGAGTTGTATCGTGCCTGTTGATGTCCGGCATAGCAAGCAGAAATGGTCAAACCATGTAGAGTTTGTACCGTCTTGACTATAGCCAAAGGTGATAAGCGACGCCCGAGCAGAAATGGTTAAACACGAGGCTAGTGTTACGACCGTCTCGAGGTGCCCAGCCTATAAGTGGCAATACCTTTGGTTTGTCCCGTCGCCAAGCAGAGTGACGTTGTTGTTTTGTTCCGTCGCCAAGCAGAGTGACGTTGTTGTTTTGTTCCGTCGCCAAGCAGAGTGACGTTGTTGTTTTGTTCCGTCGCCAAGCAGAGTGACGTTGTGGATTTGTTCCGTCGCCAAGCAGAGTGACGTTGTTGTTTTGTTCCGTCGCCAAGCAGAGTGACGTTGTCGGTTTGTTCCGTCGCCAAGCAGAGTGACGTTATTCGGATAAGCTTTTAGAGACTTTAATTTACCTAGAACACGTGGCGACGTGTCGAGTGAGAGTCGGAGACGTTGTTTGACTAATCATCCTGCATTCATGCATACTGATTTAGTTGTCGAGTGTGATTGTTATTTGTTAATCCTATTTGGAACATGTTAATTGTTATTATTGCTGTTAAGTTCATTATGGAATATGCAACCCTAGGATGTTATCCCTAGCTATAAGCCTAAGTGGCTATTCTCTTATCTATATCTATTGGTGCTATTATTTATGTAATTCTTTGGAGTTGACCCTCGCGTCTTCTGTGTGTGCTTTGGCGAACAAACGCCCTTTGTCAGATGTCTTTGGCGGGCTGATTCATGATGGTTCATCCTTCGGGAGGAACTAGGGTTGAGATGCGGGAACTGGAGCGTATCGCGGTTGCGAGAGGAGGACGGATGGTGTATGTAGACTAGGTCGTTCTAGATTTCGAATTCGGACGACGATCATGCTAGCATGTAGGATTGGGTGTTAGTGTGAGCTCCTCGAGATGGGATTAGTGTAGGAGTAGAGTCTTAGCTCTGACCGTTATGTTTTCTTTTTGGAGCAGGGTAGTTTCCCGCCGATAGCTTTTTGTGTGGTTTCTCTACGGGAATCACAGAGAGTTAGTTGGGCTAGGAGGTCTTGTTTTAGGCCATCTGGGCTGACTCATTCTCATTTTTGAGGGTTTGTGTTGCGAAACACTTAACCTTTTCTTTTGGATTGTACATTTTGCCTACGGGCGTTACACTTTTTTCCTTTCCGTCAATGGAGGTTACTCGTGACGAGGTTTGCTACTTGCAGCGGGGGCTGTAATTATTATTGTACATTAGTTCTGTTATCTTTGGTTGGGAGTTTATTTCTTTCAGTCTTTGGTTCTATATCGAGGAAAAAAAATATATTCACGTTTTTCCGCTTAAACTTTCTTTTTGGTTACTAAAGTGACGCCACCGAAATCGGGGTGTTACAGGAACGGGGTACAGATTCCAACTGTCGGAATCGAAGGTGAAACCCAGAACAAAGGAAGAAACCAACAAGGCTCTCTACACAACATACAAGCCTGGCTAGAGTGACTACAAGGTGGTGGATGTACATCCAAAGCTGAGGGTATGGCACAAGATTCTGCTTCACTACATTAATCAGCGGCCAAAGGGAAGCTCACCAGACTACATCAACTTTTGTCAAAAAGTGATGTTGTTCTTCATTCAAGACCACAAGAAGATCTGCCTTCCTTTCTTCCTGTTCTCTTACCTAAAAGAGTGTATCAGGAAATCCAGAACCACTGCTTCTATCAAGTCTGCTATCAAGTACATCCCCTTTGGAAGACTGCTTTCAGATCTATTCATTGAGAGCAAATTCATAGAAGATCTGATGGCGACAGGATGCACAGAGGATCTGTCGACCATTGCTAGTGATGTCTTCACCTCTACATCTTTGAAGAAGATGGGACTAATCAAGACAAAGGTTCCTCCTGTTCATGAAGACACTTCTGATGAAGTCAGACACAGAAGAGTCCCTCTGGTTGATTTCCCCCTCTGGTCCCAAGCAGATGATCCAACTGCCATCTTGTGCTACATTGATGATTTGAGGAAACAAGGGTACGAGATAGATGTGGACGAGTTCTTCAGAGAACTGCCACCAGCACCAGAGTATGATTCTCCTCCCAAGAGGAAAACTCAGTGAAAGATCATCTTGGAGGAATCCCCTGAAGAGTCTGATCCCTCTGAAGCTGTTCAGAAGAAAAAGAAGAAGGCTGACAAGCCTAAGAGGAAGCACGAGGAAACCACCAAGCCAGATGCTCCATCTGATGGTGATAATGATGATGCTCCTTCTCCTCCAAAGAAGAAAAAGAAGCAAGTGAGGATTGTGGAAAAGCCAACCCGTGTGGAACCTGCTGCTGCAGTTATCAGAATGGAGACTTTTGCCAGAGTTACTCGGTCTGCCGTGCGATCATCAAGTAAGTCTGTTGTTATTGATTCTGATGATGATTTAAATTCGCTTGATGCACTCCCCATCTCTTCACTCCTTAACCTCACTGCCACCCAACTTACTCCTATTCTAGAGTCTGAACCAGCTGACTAAACCACTTATCCACCCACTTCACCTAGGTCTTCATTTTTCCAACCTTCCCAACAAGAAGCACCTCTTTGGAACATGCTTCAGACTCCAAGACCCTCTGAACCTACCTCACCCATAACCATTCAATACAACCCACTAACCTCTGAACCCATTATTCTCGAATAATCTGGACCTGAACCCAGAACTTCTGATCACTCTGTCCCCAGAGCATCAGAACATCCTGTTCGCAAAACCATTGATACAGATTCCACAACTCCCTGTCCCTCTGTATCTTTTCCCACCAATGTTGCTGACTCCTCACCTTCTAATAACTATGAGTTTGTTCGCAAATTTGTTCAAATTGCGAAAGAGAAAGAGTCTGTCATTCCAGAGTACTATCACACAGTACCTAGCCCAAGGAAATACCCTGGACCTAGACCAGAACGTCTAGTTGACCCAGATCATCCTATCCAAGCTGATCCTTTGAATGCAGCAGACCCTTCAGCTCAACCCATTCAACCAGAACCAGAAAACTCGGTATCTAACCCTTCTTCAGTTAGATCACCAATCCCTCAAGTTGAAACCTCTGTACCAAACCTTGAGACCCACACCTCAAATGTCCAAACTTTAGATGTTGGTTCTCCTCAAGGTGCCTCTGAGGCAAATAGCAGCAATCACACCACTTCTCCTGAAACCAATCTGTCCATTGTTCCTTATACCTACCTCAAGCCAAACTCTCTTCTTGAGTGCATCAGTGTCTTTAATCATGAAGCATCACTGATGATTCGCAATGTGCAAGGTCACACTGACCTTAGTGAGAACTCTGACTCTGTTGCTGAAGCATGGAATCATCTGAGTAATTGGTTAGTTGCTCAAGTTCCTGTTATGATGAGTCATCTCACTGCGGAAAGGGATCAGAGGATTGAGGCTGCTAGGCAGCGGTTCAACAGAAGAGTTGCTCTGCATGAACAACAGCTGAGAATTGAGTTACTTGAAGCTGTTGAGGAAGCAAGAAGAAAGAAAGAGCAAGCAGAAGAAGCTGCACGTCAAGAGGCTGCAAAAGTTGAAAATGCAAGGTTAGAAGCTGAAAGACTACAAGCTGAAGCTGAAGCTCACAGATGTCTAGCTCTTGCACCAATGCCTTTCACTCATGCTGATTCTCGTTCCACTCAAGATCCTCACACTGCTCAGGATGTTCCCTCTACCTCTACACAGCCAAGTTCTTCCAGACTTGACATTTTGGAACAACGTCTCAACTCTCATGAGACTCTGCTGATGGACATGAATCGAGCTATTCAAGAACTTCTGCGTCGCTCTGAAAAGCCCTAGTTTTTAGGACTTCTTTCGTTTTTCTTTCTTAAATTATGTTACTTTTAATTTAAGATATTTGCATTCAGTGTTATATTTTGTTTACTCCTTATTTCTCATTGCATATATAACATTGTGTTTGCAAAATTTTTTCTTTATTCATATCAATCATGTTTATTACATCATACATTTTTCCCTATCTAGAATTGAGGATCCTTCCTCATTCTTCTGCATTCTTGGCGCTGCTCCACTCTCTCCTTCTCCAGACGATCTAGTGAATACTCTATGTTGCCGAGCTTGATGCTTAGCTCATCTCTCTCCAGACTATCTTCTGTCGTCTTGAGTCTCCTTTCCACTGTTTCTTTCTCTTCCAGCAGATTCAGCTCCAGCTGGCAAAGCTCCTGAATCTCCTCCACGAAGCAGAGGAACTCCTTCAGATCTTTCTCCATCTCTGGACCAAGATCTTCTTCCAGCAGTGTTTTCGTCAGCTCTTGTATGGTCTTCGTATCATCAGGATGCCTAATATTGAGGAACATATCTTCCTCAAAAGCCTTCCTTCTGAGCTCTTCTAATGCAATCCTGTATGATCCCATTTTCTTATTTGGAATTGATCGGGTTGTGACGCTTACCCTCTTCTAAATCGCTTTATATAAGCTTCATTCTCTCCTTGGAAGTTATTGCTCCTACAGTTTCTCGAGGTTAAGTCCTTGGTAACTGAAGCTTCTCTTTACTCCCGTGACCGGTGGTAAACGTTCTACACTCGCATTAACTCCCTTCTTTAATTCGCTTATTTCTCATTCATGCATAATTTATTTCTCCATCCTTTTGAAACTTAGACCTTCTCTAAGGGGGAGTAACCTGTACTTCAAGCTAAGTTTTTCACACCCCATGCTTTTTGCTTATGACAAAAAGGGGGAGTCACCCGGTTTTTGATGTCTAAGCTGTGTTAGTGTGATTTTTTTTCTTTTGGAGAATTTAAGAGTTCCACCTTTATGACCATAGATGTGTCACTGGGAAAATACAAGGAATACATTTCACTTCTTCTGAAGTGATTCTGTTTGACTCTGATACCACTTATTGTTAACTCTGAATACTTATGCGCTCTGATTATTTCATTTCATCTATGTCATGTATTTTCACTCTGAACTCTTATATTATTTAGCTCAGAATCTAGACATATCTAACGTTTTCATTAAGTCTTAGATTCAGGGGGAGCTATGCTCTGAATCAAGCTGTGACTTGGATTCAGAATGAGCAAAATAAACTATTCACATCAGGATAAGTCTAATTCTATTTCTCTAAACTCTGAGTGAATTCTGTTTATTGTTTAAGAATTGTTCATCAAAATACTTGGTTTTGTCATCATCAAAAAGGGGGAGATTGTAAGATCAAGTTTTGATCGAGTAGTACAACTCTATGTTTTGATGATTACAAGTTAACATTTTAGTATGAACAATTATGGTACTCTAACGTTTTTTTCTAAGTGTGCTATTGTAAGACCTGGATTTATAGAACAAGTTAATTTCCGACTCACGGGTAGAATCAGTGTAAGCGTGACAGGAGTTTGATGTTCGAGAAAGATTAATGAAGAAGAAAGTTCAAGAATTGCTTGAGGAATGTTGCGTAGTCGCTGTAGGAATTAGTGCGAGTCGTCTGCACATCTGCCTTATGGCGAGAGTGTCCAGAATAGGCAAATTGCGCTTTTAGAGCAACGTATTAAGTGAGATTTCAAATCCTTGGAAAATTTAAAGGTTCTCTTTATTTAAAGGTTCTCTTTACACCGCATTTCGGATTTTAGATATCGTTTTTCCCAAATTATAGAAATTTGTTTTGAGTTTTGGAATTCTGTCGCCAGAATCTCTCTTAGAATTCATCGTGAACGTGCTGCAAAAATCGGAATCGCGAAATTTTCATTTTCCCGCGATTTCACCTTCCTATAAATAGCCAAAAATTCAAAATATCTTCTCATTTTCTTTCTTCAAGGCCGCGAGTTGTGGATAGGAGAGGGAGAAGATTTTTTCGGCGAAACATGACCGATCTTCGCGCAGTTCGTTCCTTCTTCAAGGTATCGAGATAACTAGCTTGATTCTTACCTCTGATCACTGTTTCTACTGCGTTTTCTCTAGCTGTTTCTGTGCTCAAAGTTTCGAGCTTTTTGTAAAACTGTCCGTTTTTCCTTATTTCTCTGTTGGGTTATCTTCTCTACGTGCCCAAGAGCCTAAAACCTTCGTCGGTATTCGCCGTTATGGATCGAGTTGTCAAGGATCTGAAAAACTGTTTCAAAACCCTTTTTGTTGCACATTTCGAAACTTTACTGTCGAAAAGTCGTAATCTGACTTCGTGCCTTTAGGATTAGTTGTTACGAATGTCGTTAGGATCATTGCTGTCAAATTTGTTTTCCGAAGTGATAACTTTGAGGTTTTGAGCTTTTATTTTGGACCAAAACGCCCCTGAACAGCCGTATTTCGATCCGATTGTCCGAAAATTTTTCCGACAGTTTCTTTGCCTTAGTTCTACCCTAAAACTACCTTGTAAACAGATTATATCGAAGAAAAAGAGCCGGAGCCCTTTTTCCTTTATGGCCGAGAGCTATATCAAGGGGGGGGGAGTTTTTCGTTTTCGAAAACTTGTCTTTTCGTATCCGATTGTTGTGTTCTGAAGCTTTAATGCTTTGTCTATCGTTAATTGGCTGTATTGTGATCAAGCTAATCGATTTTTTTTGGATTTTTGCTTTGTTTTCTCCGAGGTTCAGTTGAAGGAACTTTGGGTTTTGCAGAGCATTTGTGTGAAGGGAGTTTTAACCAAGAGGCTGGAGCAGCTCGAGGTTAGGGCAACTTACTATTAGCTATGACTGCATGATAGGCGTCGATGAATTCGACTTATGCTTGTTTTGATATTGATTGTGATGATGTACTGATGTTATGATGTTTTCCATAACTGTTGATGTTGAGATGTTATTGAATGGTGCGTTTTGACGCGACTTCGGAGTGGGGAATCATTGAACTGGTGATCTTTGATATTTCGGGTTGGATGAACAACCCTAGGCAAGTTCAAACTTGGGGTTTGAGACTTAGCCATTTGCTCGTATTCTTAGACTTTCCCCGGGAACTTCTTTTGGTGGGTTTTTGGGAAACTTAGACTTTGAGAAATAAACTCATAACTTGACTAATTCAATTCGAAATATTTTTATTAACGAATAATCATAGGAAAACTAAAGGGGAAAATAATTGCGAAAGACGGGGAAAAGTCGACTTTTGTTGTGGGTTTTGGAGAATTGCTGGACACCAGGGGGGGAGGTGAGCCACGGTGATGATTGAAAGTCACCGAGTACTTTAGTACTCTTGTTGTTGGAGTTGTGTTGTATTGATCGACACTAAACTCTTGGGTTTTGTTATTGGAGTTGTGTTGTATTGACCGACACTAAACTCTTGGGTTTTCTTGTTGGAGTTGTGTTGTATTGACCGACACTAACTCTGGGTTTTGACTTTGGGTTTTGTGGTTGGAGTTGTGTTGTATTGACCGACACTAACTCCGAGTTGTGTTGTATTGACCGACACTAACTCTTGGGATTTGAGTTTTGGGTTTTGAGCTAAACACTTGTGTTGTGAGGACGATTCGATGTTTGGCTAACCATATTGCATCATGCATCATTTGGTGAAGAACGGGAATGCTTCACCGATGCATTATTCGATGAGGAACGGGAATGCTTCATCGATGGTGAGGAACGGGAATGCTTCACCAATGCATCATTTGACGAAGAACGGGAATGCTTCGTCAAGGATGAAGAACGGGAATGCTTCATCCATAGTGAAGAACGTGAATGCTTCACTAGTGGCGAACGGGAACGCATCACAATTATCCGGATCATATTGAATTGCATTTCACGCATACATTCATCCTGACTGGAATTAAGTAACACAAGAAAGGGGGGTTTGAATTGTGTTCTTAAAAATTACTTGTTAAAACTTTAGTTTATGAAAAGAAGATAAGTTCTTAAGAAAATTGTTCTGGTGACTTTTCAAAAACTGTTTAGTGCAGCGGAAGTAAGTAAATAAAGCAGAACGATCAGCACACAGGAATTTATACTGGTTCACCCTAAACGATTGGGCTACGTCCAGTACTTGGCCACCACCAAGATTTTCACTAGCAAGTATCAAGGACTTCTCCAATACAAGTATTAGACAGGACTTCTCCAAGTATTATCACGGACTTCTCCAAGTATTGTACAGGACTCCTCCTAGTATTATCACGGACTTCTCCAAGTATTGTACAGGACTCCTCCTACAATCAACAAGATTGTTTGGCTCTACAGGAAATCTCTTCTCAAAAGAGTTGGTGTAGACAATTTATGGCACTGGAACTCTCAAGTGTTTTGGGTTCTGAAAGGACGTTGGAATACACAAGAGTTCAGAATCTAAGAGAGAAGTAAAAGAAGAGGTTTGACTCTTTTAAGGTTTGGTATTCTCTCTTGATTTAGCAGAGGTATGAGATCGGATTTGACTCTTAGGAATTCTGCTGTGAGCTTTTAATGCTTTGAAGAATGTTTTGATTAACTGCTCTGAGTTCTTTCTTTTCTTGCAATAAATTTCTCTTCTTATCTACTTCAATCTTCAGATATGTCCTTTATATATGATCTTGCTAGTTGTGTAGCCGTTGAGACACAAAATCTGGCCGTTGTTTGTAGCCGTTGTGAGTGTCATCTAACCATTGATTCAAATCTCCGGTTGGTAGCTTCATTAAATGCATGCTGCTGTTCAAAACTATCCTTTAGCCAAAAAGGTGTACTTTGTCAGCTAGTAGGTGGTGATAGCTTTGGGCTACTTTGCAGAAGAGAGACATTTTGGAAAAGTGATGTTGACGTGTTGTCCTTTTTCCTCTTCATTGGTCATCGAGACTTCTCTCTTCAAAGATAAATCAGTTTGCACGTGACCAGATTAGTTTCCTTCTGACTAGAGCATGGGGCAAATAGTTGAGATACAATTTTGACTTTCCCGCTCAAAGACTTCTTCTGAAATTCTGAGGTATGACGTGGCATAGAACGATACAGAATAAGTGTCTTCCTTGTTTACTGGACGATGTGGTCATATCTTGCGTAAACTTCTTTTTCCTTATAAGGCTTAGACATATTCGTTGAAGCATGCGACCTTATACTATATATATTTCCTGAAAAATGTCATTAACATCTGGAATTAGATTTTAGTATAGAAAGGTATTTATAAAAATTGTTAGGATCAAAATAAGATTGAAACACGTTGTAACACGTTTGAACTTAACAATCTCCCCCTTTTTGATAATGACAATTTTTATTGAAAAGGATAATGATCAAGAGTAAAAAGAATTTATGCTCCCCCTAAATTGGGTAATATAAAAGTTAAAACAAAACTTTTCAAATCATATTACTCCCCCTGAGTTGTATTACTCCCCCTGAGTTGTATAAAACTTTGGTGTTAGGTTAAGGAAACAACCTTGAACTTGATCTTAAACTTTTCTATAATTCCTAATTCCTATTTTCTCCCCCTTTGGCATTATTAAAAAGAAAGGGAAAAGAATTTAGAAAGGTATAATATGCATAGTAAACATGGCAAACGTTAGTTATAAAACAATAAGCATAACCCGTAAACATGGCAAACGTTAGTTAAAATATGCATAACCAGTGAATAATTGTCTGAAAACATAAAAGTAAAAGCGATTTGTTCAGGATAGAGAGTTGGCCATTAGCCAAAGCGTGTCAGCAGCTGATCGATTTTCTGAGCAAGAGTCATGAACTGCTGGTTGATGTGGTCACGGTGGTCTTCAAAGTCTTCTCTGGTGACAAATTGAGTCGCCACGACTTGAGCACTTGAGCTTCCACCTTCATTCTTGAAATCAGCTTGAAGTCCCTCAAATTCATCTTCTTCTTTTCCATCAGCAGAACTGTTCAGTTGTGACTCTGTATCATCTGCCTCTTCAAGCATCTTCCCCTTTCCTTTGTCAGTGTTGGCTTTCTCAGAATGAGGAACAACTTCAGGAATGTGAGTGGGTAGGAGTACAAACACCCAAGTTCCAAATTTCAGTGAGAGCGCGGAGGTCCGATTCATGAGAGAATATGGCAGAGTACCAACATATCCCTCAGAGACACTCAATTTCCAGAACTCTGGATCAGGAACTTTGCAAGCTTGAAGTTGGAACAAGTAGTTGTCACCTTCTTGTCGTTTCCATGTGGCGGAGAGCTGATTGCTTGAAGACTTGTCAATCTTTCTTGCCAGAAGGTTCAGGTAGCTTTTGAACGATCCCTTGGTAGTCCTCAAGGTGCGTCTGCGTTTGATAGCAGAGGACACTAGCGTCTGAAGGCGCCTCTTTCTTGCTTGAGAGAAATAGAGAACAGTACCGGATCTGCTTGCCTTCTTAGTGCTTGCTTCCGTGAACGGTTTGAGAGTAGAAGTCATATGCTCATCAGCAATCAATGACTTAGGCAAAGATTGAACAAGTTGGAATGCAGAGGCATTCTCTTGTGCACCGACAGTTTGGTCAGTGATGAAAGCAGGGTTCATGATAGGGTTTGGTTGAGATGTGGGTGGTTCATTTGTTGTTTCAGTCAGAGGTTCATTGAGGTTTGTGTTTGGTGGGAGTTTTGGCAATGGTTCAGTGTGGTGTTGTGAATGTGTTGGAGAGGAGTGTGGTGTTTGAGTATTGTCAACAAACAGTGAATCCAGAAATTCTTTGTTTGACATTTCAGAAGGAAGTTCTTGATAAGGTAAGAGAGAGTTTGCTAACCTTGTGTGAAGGACAAAGTCCTCATCAAAGAAGGGCTCCTCAGGTTCAGCAGAGAGAATCTTCCTTTTCCGATATGCAGGTTGTGGTTCAACAGTAACTTGAGGTTCTTCAAATTGCTTCCTCAATCTCTTTAGCTTTTTGGGTTCAGCCTTCTTGACAGGCGAAGAACCTTTTCCTGATCTGGTTCTTGAAGCGATGGGGTTGGATTGAGACTGCAATGGTTCACCACTCTTCACAATCTTGATTCGAACAGACTGTTCTTCCTCGTCCTCAGGGAACGGTGCGATGCGGAGAGATGCAGGAACAGTTCTCTTGGACGGTTTCTTCTTCGACACATCGGACAGTTCTGTCAGATTTTTCTTCCTTGTCTGGACAGTCTGTTCATCAGATACCTTTTCTTTTCCTCTGGTGTTTTTCCTCGTTCTGGGCAAGTATTCTTCAGGAACTTCAGAGGCATCAAAGGGAATGTGCATTTTGCTCACATCTCCCAGTCTGATCGGTGAAGGAAAGATCACATCTTCATTCAAGCGATCCTCTGATTCCAGAAACTCTTTGATAACACCTTTCTTTTCGAGAATAACAGTCAGCAGCGAGCCAAAAGGAAGGTATCCTTGGCTTTTCTCCAGATAATTGATCAAGTAGTTCCACATCAAGTGTGCAGGGTTAATTTTCACTCTTTTCAAGATCTTGTACAATGCGTACCTTGCATGAGCATTTACATAATTTCTTGCACCATCCTTTGGTAAGACAACCTTGCTAATCACAACATTGTTGAACTTGACATCATCAATGAGATTGCCCACTTCCACAGTCAGTGGTTCCTCTTGGTTCTTCCAAATGCACTTCCAGTCATCAACTTTTGCAAACCAATTTGGGGAATATTTTTCACCAACTTCCAGCTTCACATTCAGTGCTTCAGCCATGTCGTTGAGAGTCACTAAGATGATCTTGTCATTTACCTTGGACTTAATGACTTGTCTGTGATTTATCACAACGGCACAGTCATAAAATTCCTTTACCAAAGGCACATACACTTCGCGTTGAGCCATGGTGTACACGGTCTCCCAGTCCTGATGAAGTAAGTCTGCAAGCCCAGCCATCTTCACGAAGGCAAACACCTTCAGATCAAAGTACCTTGGGGACACAAGAGAGTTGTCACCCAGTTTCTCAGTTTTCACGGCTCCAACCTCCTGGAGTTGAACAGAGCGTTGGCGGTTGATCCTCTCGGTTCTCCTCTGGATGATCTCCATTTCTTCAGCAGAGTAAGGTGTTTTACCACCTTTCTTGGATTGTGCCTTAGATTTGGAAGGGGCTTTGGAAGAGGTAGCAAGAACTCCGGCCATTTGGGAATGAGAAGAAGTTTCAGAGAAGGCTTAGGGTTTCTTGGAAGAGAGAGAGAGTAAGTGTCAAATGAAGTGAGGTGAAAGAGAGAGAAGGAAATCTTTTGGATATATTTGATTTGGAATAAGGAATGGCAGTTTTGGATGGTGTGCAGATGGCGGTTTTCTTTTCATGAGAGAGAAACTATTAAACAATTGAGCAGTTGAGACCACGCGCGTTAAAAGTAAGAAAGATAACTGCTTCGCATTTAATGTGATGGGACCTTTCAAAGTTCACTGTTGTAGCACGTGCAAGAGTAATGATGCTTTGAACTAAACGATGTCTTTGCCAGCTGTTAACCAAACGATATAGATTTCCTGAGAGCAACTTCATTGAACGGAGAGTTGTTGAACGATATGATCTACTGGTTGAACAGTGAGGAGACAGAACAGTGCGGATGTCCTTCGAAGAACGAAACCTGCAAAATAGAAACCTTTGTTTCCATACCTTTTATTGAGCAGAGTGCATATTTATCCTTGTTCTTAGATCTGAGAATCTGCCTTCTAAAAGAGGTTTCGTGAGTATGTCAGCAAGTTGATCTTCTGTGTGTATATGAGATATATCAATGTTTCCCTTTGCCACAAGGTCTCTAATGAAATGATGTTTGATCTCAATGTGCTTTGTTCTTGAATGCTGAACTGGATTCTTGGCAATATTGATGGCACTTGTGTTATCACATAAAAGAGGTATCCTGTTTTCATGAATGTTGTAATCCTCAAGTTGATGCTTTATCCATAGGAGTTGTGTACAACAAGAACTTGCTGCCACATATTCAGCTTCAGCAGTGGATAAGGAAATAGTGCTTTGACGTTTACTTGTCCAGGATACTAAACAGTTTCCCAGAAAGTGACATCCTCCACTAGTGCTTTTCCGTTCAACTCGATCACCAGCATAGTCCGCATCACAAAACCCTTTCAACCTGAAATCTTCACCTTTCTCATATAATAGACCAAGATTAGCAGTACCAATTAAATATCTAAAGATTCGCTTAACAGCACTAAGATGAGATTGCTGTGGGTTTACCTGAAACCTTGCACATAGACAAACGCTAAACATTATGTCTGGTCTGCTGGACGTTAAATAAAGAAGTGAACCAATCATCCCTCTGTACGATGTTGGGTCAACTGGTGAACTTTCATCACTTTTGTCCAGAACAGTGTTGGGATACATAGGAGTACTCATCTCATTTGACTTGTGCATGTTGTATTTCTTGAGCATATCCTTTATGTACTTGGACTGATGTATGAAGATCTTGTCTTTCTCTTGCTTGATTTGAAGTCCCAGAAAGAATTTCAGTTCTCCCATCATACTCATTTCAAATTCACTTTGCATGAGAGTAGAAAATTCTTTACACAGTTTATCGCTAGTTGCACAGAAGATGATATCATCAACATAAAATTGTACAAGGATGTAGTCGTCCTTCAATTGCTTCCTGAAGAGGGTGTTGTCAATCTTTCCTCTTGAAAAACCATTCTTCATGAGAAAGTTGCTTAGACGATCATACCAAGCCCTTGGGGCTTGTTTTAAACCGTACAGAGCTTTCTTCAACCTGTACACGTAGTCTGGAGTAGATGGTTCTTCAAAGCCTGGAGGTTGCTTCACATAGACTTCCTCTTCAATTACTCCATTCAGAAAGGCGCTTTTGACATCCATTTGATATAGCTTGATGGAATGTTGACATGCAAAAGCTAGGAGTATCCTTATTGCTTCAATTCTTGCAACTGGTGCAAACGTTTCAGTGTAGTCAATTCCTTCTTGTTGGTTGTAACCTTGTGCTACTAGTCTCGCTTTGTTTCTAGTGACTTTCCCATTTTCATCCATCTTGTTTCTGAAGACCCATTTAGTACCAATGATAGATTTTCCAGTTGATCTTGGAACTAGGGTCCATACTTGACTTCTTTCAAATTGATTTAGTTCTTCTTGCATAGCTAGAATCCATCCTTCATCTTGTAGAGCCTCTTCAACGTTCTTTGGTTCAATCTCTGAGATGAATGCGCTGTTTGATTCTTCTCTGAATGCTGATCTAGTCTTTACTCTTTCTGATACACTTCCAATGATTTGCTCTGGTGGATGATCACTTTTGTACTTCCACTCCTTTGGAAGTGAGATTCCGCTTGAAGTCATGACTTGGTCAGACTGTTCAGGAATAGTACCAAGAGGTGACGGAGATTGATCTTCATGAACTGATTCTGATGGTTGAGCTCTTGTTGTGTCGTCATCTGCTTCATCATGATCTGATAGGTCTAGATTGAGAAAATCTCTTTCTAAACGGTCAACGGCCTTGATTGAACTATCATCGAACTTGACATTGATAGATTCTTCAACAACTTTTGTTCTTGAGTTGTAAACTCTATAGGCTTTGGAGTGAGAAGAATATCCAAGGAGAATTCCTTGATCAGACTTATTGTCAAATTTTCCGATGTTGTCCTTGGTGTTGAGAATGTAACACTTGCATCCAAATGGATGAAAGTACGATACAGTTGGCTTTCTATCTTTCCATAGTTCATATGGAGTCTTTTTCAACATGGGTCGCATAGATATTCTATTCTGAATGTAGCATGCAGTTTCAATAGCTTCAGCCCAGAAATACTTTGGTAGGGAGGTTTCACTGAGCATTGTCCTTGCCATCTCTTGAAGTGATCTGTTCTTCCGTTCAGCTACACCGTTTTGCTGTGGTGTTCTTGGAGCTGAGAACTGATGGCTGATACCTTCTTGTGCACAGAATTTTTCAAAATCTTCATTCACAAACTCTCCTCCTCTGTCACTGCGAATGGCTGTGATGCAGTAGCCCTTTTCATTTTGAACTCTTTTGCTGAAGATCTTGAATGCTTGGAATGTTTCATCCTTGCTTCTTAGGAAGTAGACCCAACAGAATCTTGTGTAGTCATCGATAATGACAAAACAAAATCTTTTTCCAGAAACACTAGCTACCCTAGTGGGACCAAACAAATCCATATGTAAAAGGTCCAGAGGTTTGCTAGTACTGACAAAGTTTTTAGCACGACAGGAGGTACGATGCTGTTTGCTTTGAGTACATGCAGAACATGTAACATCAGATTTAATAGATAGTTTTGGCAAACCACGTACTAAGTCATTACTTATGATTTTAGTAATGGTCCTTAAGGATGCATGCCCTAGCTTCCTATGCCAAAGCCATGTATTATCTTCTGATGATACTAGACAAGTTACATTTTGAATTGCTAGTTTTTCCAAGTTCGTCTTATATAGATTCCCTTGTCTCTGAGCTTCAAAGATGATTTTGTCATCGGAATCAGTAACACTACACTTCACTTTATTAAAGGAAACAGTGAACCCACTATCACATAATTGACTTATGCTAAGTAGATTATGTTTTAACCCTTCAACTAATAAGACATTATTAATTACTGGAAGAGGTTCCTTACCAACAGTACCTTCTCCAACAATGAGTCCTTTTTGATTTCCACTAAAGGTTACAAATCCACCATCAGATCTAACTTGAATCTTGGGGAACATAGACTTTTCTCCCGTCATATGACGCGAGCATCCACTGTCCAGGTACCATTGTTGGCGTTTCCTTCGTTCTGTTAAGTAAATCTGCAACAGGAATTATTGATTTCTTAGGTACCCAGATTTTCTTGGGTCCTATAGGGTTAGTTGCACGCTTGGGAGGAATCTTCTTCTCATAGAAGATTTTCTTTCCTTCCCTTTCTATTGAACAGTTCACAACAAATTTAGATTCACTATCAATAGAGGAAGTAAACGATATATCAGACATAGTTTCATTAGACGGTTCACGGCTGTCAAAACCCAGACCACTTTTATCATATAAGTCTCTACTGTTTCCACATAGTTTAACTAAGTTGTCATGCCCTATTGTGAAAGTAGATAAATCATCAATCAAAACTTTGATTCTTTTCTTTAAGGCAGATACTTCCATTGTGGAGTCTTGTTTCTTTAAAAACTCATTTTCATGAAAAATGGAATCTTTTTCTTTTAAAACTTTCTCATGTTCTTTTTGCAACTTGGAAAACTGTTTCTTTAGATTCTTGTATTTTTCAGATAAGGTGTAAGAATGTTCAAGCAGTTCATTAAACTCTTCTTCAAGATTTTCAGATCTTACCTCATCATCTTCATCATCATCTGATCCATCTACTGAAGCCATGAGAGCGAATAGAGATTCTTCATCTTCTTCTTCTTCCTCGTCATCTTCAGAGTTGTTTTCAGAATCATCCCAGCCAGTTATCAAAGCTTTCTTCTTCTTGTAGAATGGTTTCCTGACAGGCTTTTTAGCTAGTCTAGGACAGTCTGGTTTGATGTGACCTGGCTTTTTGCATTCGAAACATGTAATGTTGCTTTTGTCTGCAGTTGATGTGCTTTCACCTTTGTGTGGAAAGGATTTCTTTTTCTGACTTGATTCTCTTTTGTTGTCTTTCTTCAGGCCTTTTCCTCTTTGTTGTTTGATCCACATCTTTTTGAACTTTCTGTTGAACAGTGCTTGCTCATCATCGGACAGTTCTTCTGAGGAATCTTCTTCATCAGACATTTCTTTCGTCTGACTATTTTTGGAGATGTTAGCTTTGAAGGCGATGCTTTTCTGCTTCTTTAGGCTTTCATCTTGAGAAAGTTCAATCTCATGAACCTTCAGAGATCCCAGGAGATCTTCAAGTTTTAGTGTGCTAAGATCTCTTGCTTCTTGGATAGCAGTAACTTTGGGTCTCCATCTTTTAGGAAGGCACCTCAGTATTTTTGTGATTTGATCAATGTGTGCGTATGTGCGATCGAGATTTCGAAGACCATTGATAATGGTTTGAAATCTTGCGAACATTTCATCAATGGTTTCATTTTCCTTCATTTTGAAGGTTTCATATTCAGCCACTAGTAAACTTACTTTGGCTTGACGAACATTTGCTGTACCTTCATAGGCAAGCCCTAGAGCTTCCCATACTTCTTTGGCAGTTGCGAGTCCATCAACTTTGTCCAACTGAGCTTTGCTTAAGGCACATAAGAGAAATAGTTTTGCCTTTGAATTGAGTTGATAGTCTTTGCGTTGAGCTTCTGTCAGCTGATCTTTCTTGATGGGTTCACCAGCGTCATCTTTATAGACGATGTTGCCATTTTCAATGATATCCCACAACTTGTAGTTTGAGGATTCTATGAAAAGTTGCATGTGCGTCTTCCAGTAGGGATATTCGGTTCCATCAAAGAAAGGAGGCTTGTTGGTGGATGAGCCCGTAGCGATAGCTTGATCTTCTGCCATGGATCTTTACTCTACACCTGTTAAGATGTTAGTTCTAGAGCCTAAGCTCTGATGCCAATTCATATGTAAATAAGTAACACAAGAAAGGGGGGGTTTGAATTGTGTTCTTAAAAATTACTTGTTAAAACTTTAGTTTATGAAAAGAAGATAAGTTCTTAAGAAAATTGTTCTGGTGACTTTTCAAAAACTGTTTAGTGCAGCGGAAGTAAGTAAATAAAGCAGAACGATCAGCACACAGGAATTTATACTGGTTCACCCTAAACGATTGGGCTACGTCCAGTACTTGGCCACCACCAAGATTTTCACTAGCAAGTATCAAGGACTTCTCCAATACAAGTATTAGACAGGACTTCTCCAAGTATTATCACGGACTTCTCCAAGTATTGTACAGGACTCCTCCTAGTATTATCACGGACTTCTCCAAGTATTGTACAGGACTCCTCCTACAATCAACAAGATTGTTTGGCTCTACAGGAAATCTCTTCTCAAAAGAGTTGGTGTAGACAATTTATGGCACTGGAACTCTCAAGTGTTTTGGGTTCTGAAAGGACGTTGGAATACACAAGAGTTCAGAATCTAAGAGAGAAGTAAAAGAAGAGGTTTGACTCTTTTAAGGTTTGGTATTCTCTCTTGATTTAGCAGAGGTATGAGATCGGATTTGACTCTTAGGAATTCTGCTGTGAGCTTTTAATGCTTTGAAGAATGTTTTGATTAACTGCTCTGAGTTCTTTCTTTTCTTGCAATAAATTTCTCTTCTTATCTACTTCAATCTTCAGATATGTCCTTTATATATGATCTTGCTAGTTGTGTAGCCGTTGAGACACAAAATCTGGCCGTTGTTTGTAGCCGTTGTGAGTGTCATCTAACCATTGATTCAAATCTCCGGTTGGTAGCTTCATTAAATGCATGCTGCTGTTCAAAACTATCCTTTAGCCAAAAAGGTGTACTTTGTCAGCTAGTAGGTGGTGATAGCTTTGGGCTACTTTGCAGAAGAGAGACATTTTGGAAAAGTGATGTTGACGTGTTGTCCTTTTTCCTCTTCATTGGTCATCGAGACTTCTCTCTTCAAAGATAAATCAGTTTGCACGTGACCAGATTAGTTTCCTTCTGACTAGAGCATGGGGCAAATAGTTGAGATACAATTTTGACTTTCCCGCTCAAAGACTTCTTCTGAAATTCTGAGGTATGACGTGGCATAGAACGATACAGAATAAGTGTCTTCCTTGTTTACTGGACGATGTGGTCATATCTTGCGTAAACTTCTTTTTCCTTATAAGGCTTAGACATATTCGTTGAAGCATGCGACCTTATACTATATATATTTTCTGAAAAATGTCATTAAGATCTGGAATTAGATTTTAGTATAGAAAGGTATTTATAAAAATTGTTAGGATCAAAATAAGATTGAAACACGTTGTAACACGTTTGAACTTAACAGAATTGTGTGCTGTTTGCATTACTGAATTATTGTTAGAGCCGATAACATGCTAGGAATATATTTTTTTATATATATAATGACATATATATATATATCCCCAATCACATGTTGTTTGTATATCTACTCTATTCCGTGAGTTGACCCTAGCGCCTTGGCTTTGGTTTCATGTTTGTGTTTGGGCGGTCGGCCTGCTGCCAGATGTCGACGGTGGATTGGGTTCCGATGGTCTCTCCCTCGGGGGGGGATCAGGTTTGAGTTGGTGGCTCGACATGCCCCCACCGCTTGGGTGATCGATCTTGTGGGTCATCGAGCGACGTACCGGGGAAGGGTCATGGAGGGCTGGACTGACGAGCGTGGACGTCTGACGAAGGGAGTTTTACGACGCATGGAGCTGAGCTTCAACTTGCCAACTTCAGTTCGCTGTGGACTCGGTACTGGGAGGGAAGGTTTAGGCAGGCGTCATATTTTGTGTAGAGCTCTGATTCGTTTTGCTTTTGGGACAGGGTAGGTTCCCGACGCATGGCTTTTCGTGTGGTTCTTTTACTGAGGGATCACAATGAGTCAGTCGGACCATAGGGGTCTTTGCCTAGGCCATTTTGAGGCCGACTTTCTCCTAGTGGATTGTACTTATAATTTTCTCACTCACACGTGTGGATCTGTACATATTTGCCTACGGGCACACTACTTTGGAGTCACTGCGAGTGCGCATGACATGGGAGTGCAGCTGAGGCTGTACATGTGTATATATTTGTATATCGGCTAGTTTAGTTGTTGGGTTATGTCTTTACTTTCTATTGCTTTTATTAAAAGAAATCAATCGAAAAAAAATTACCTGTTATCCGCGTAAAGTTTATTTTTGGTTACTAAAGTGACACCCGGAAATCGGGGTGTTACATTGTGGTATCAGAGCTTAGTCGAGTCTTTTGGGAGTCTTTGGGGAATAGGTCTTCTGTGCTAGGTTGTGTGGCTCTGCAAAGAGTGAAAATTGATTGTCTGCAGAACGATTTTTCGTTCTAATTGATTGCATTGTTACTTAATCATATGGAATAGTTTTGATGCTATCATACGATTAGGACTAACAGTTTTCTTGGGGGTAACAGACGATGGTGAACACGAATCAACTAGCAGAGATGATGGCCACTATGGCTCAGGCGATGACTAACCAAGCGAATGACAATGCTTTGAGGCGTGCTGCGAAGGAAGCGCGTGATCAACACCAGCGTCAGAGGGAGGCGACTCTGGATCAGAACAAAGGTTTGAATGATTTCAGGAGACAGATCCACCTAAGTTTTCGGGAGGTACTGACCCGGACAAAGCGGATCTCTGGATTGAAGAAACAGAGAAGATCTTTGGTGTGTTACAGACTGCTGAGGGAGCCAAGGTGGGGATGGCAACCTTTCTGCTGTTGGGTGATGCGGAGTACTGGTGGAGGGGAGCCAGGGGGATAATGGAAGCAAATCATGTTGAGGTGAACTGGAATTCTTTTCGAACTGCTTTTCTTGAGAAGTATTTTCCTGACAGTGCTCGTGACGAGCGTGAATCACAATTTCTGACTCTTAAACAAGGGAGCATGACCATTCCGGAATATGCTGCTAAGTTGGAGTCTCTGGCAAAACACTTTCGATTTTTCCGTAACCAAGTTGATGAGCCCTACATGTGCAAACGCTTTGTGAGGGGACTGAGAGCTGACATTGAGGACTCAGTGAGACCTTTGGGGATCACAAGATTCCAAGCATTGGTGGAGAAAGCAACAGAGGTGGAGTTGATGAAGAATCGAAGATTGAACAGGGTTGGAACAGGAGGACCAGTGAGGTCGACACCACAGAATTTTCAGGGAATGGGAAAATTTCAGGCGAGGAAGCCGTATCAACGTCCTGCGGGGAGAGGGTTTACCCCGGGATCTTACAAGCCGATGGCTGCTGCTGCTACTTCTGGAGGGTCGGGAAGCCGTACCCCAAACCGTGAGGTGACTTGTTTCCGATGTGGAGCGGCCGGACACTATGCAAACAATTGCACGATGCCACCAAGATGCTATAACTGCAATAAGTCCGGGCATCTGGCTGTGGATTGCAAGGCACCGAAGGCTGAACCGTCTGTGAATGCTGTTAGTGGGAAGCGCCCTGCTGCTAAAGGAAGGGTTTATATCATGGACGGTGAAGGAGCTGAGGCGTTAACCAGAGGAGAGCGCAAGAACGATGGTAACCTTCTAACTATTCTTTCTCATTCTAGTACAACATGCTCTTCATTACTCTCGTAGAGTGTGCAACACACCTAACTAGCTTTTACGGTTTGAACTTGACTTATAGTTATTACAACTACTAAGACTTTATTTGACTGTTACTCGTGTTTTAACTATAGAAGTTACACGAGGTTTAGAATGACACGCTAAGCCTAGAAAGTAGTCTTGCACCAATGCGTTTATAAGGAAGCTAGAAGCTGAAGAATGAATACTAGAGAAATTCCTTATGGGCAGTATACGTGTTATGTTGAGGGTGTGTGGTTCCGTAGCGGAATTGTTAGGGACTTGATATCAGGATATTTGTGGTTACTGGATGTTAGGAACTCATTGACTGTTCCAGTGGGTTTTTCTAAATTTCCACCTTCGATGTATTAGGCCTGATCAACCTAATATTGAGGGGGTGATATTCGGAATCACAGCTGGTCATGGACTTTGATAGAAGGATGTGTAAGATGAATTTGAATTGACTGAGGATTAGTCGGGTTTGAGAGGAAAGTTCGTGTTAAGTAATTGATTTTCCTTGGGAAGGAGTTGTAGCTTTAAGAAATGAATATTCATTTTGGAAGTGTTGGAGAGTTAAAGGATATTGGTGGTCCAAACTTAGTGAAGGTTTAGATTTTAAGCTAATTGATTTTATCCCAAACGCGTGAGACATGAAGTCTTGTCAGGTTCTGATCGAGAGGCTAAGTGTTGGATTGATTGGAGGATGATTAAGTTACAGAAAGGAAAATGTTAGTATTAAGATGAATACCTGAGGTTGTTATAATTGGACGAGTTTCGTAGAGTTTAAGAGTTAATGGAACCTTGTTATGGATTTTGATGATGCATATTACGGTTAACAAGTGAATTTTACTAAAGTTGAATGAGAATCCTAGGGCTAAGGTTGACCTAGTGAGCTGAGATTCATGTACACTTAAGAGATTTAGTGGTGTTAGCGGTTACGATAACAGTTAAATCTCAGAATGTTGAAGGATCGGATGATAAAATGGCTAGTTAAATCTCTTGAGGTATAGTTATGATTTAATCTACTAGAGGATAAGTCTCGATTTGTGCGAAGTGTTAGGGATTTTAGTAAGTGTAAATAGGTTTGAGTGAGGGAAGTTTTGAGGAAGAAGACGATAATAATGGATTGTTAGATATTAAGAGGAGGATTATCTTATAAGTTGTTGATAAATTGATGTTGAAGGGGATAAGATTAGTGAAGGACAAGAAATAAGGACATAAGTCGAGTTTTAATTTGAATAGTGACTAAGTAGAAGTTTGATTTCTTGGTGTGTGTAAAGATAGTTACGAAGTTGGAGGTGTTTTAATGGACTAGCGGTTTCCAAGGGGATGATTCGTCTAGGGGTTATCGAACGGACAAGTGGAGTTTTGGACTGTAGATGAAGATCACGAGGACAAGTTGAGTACTTACTTTGAAATGACAGAGAGGCACCGAGGTTAAGAAGAATTTCGGACGACCGAAAGTAAAGAAGCAAGTGGCTAAGATTGTGCGACTGCACGGAGTGCCAACCGGTATCATTTCAAGCAGAGATCCGACGCAAGTGATCGAGCCAGACGACATGAAGTTGAATGATGGTTTGTCTTTTGAGACGCCGACAGTTAGCAGTGGGGATAGAAGAGTGAAACAATTAAGGGGAAAGCAGATTGCTTAAGTAAAGGTTATGAGTAACAATGACACGGGCAATACCACATGGGAATTGGAAGACAAGATCAAGGAACTGTATCCTCGGCTTTTCGCAGAACTCTGAGTTTCGAGGACGAAACTTTCTTTTTGGAGGGGAGTATTGTAAGACCTGGATTTATAGAACAAGTTAATTTTCGACTCACGCGTAGAATCAGTGTAAGCGTGACAGGAGTTTGATGCTCGAGAAAGATTAATGAAGAAGAAAGTTCAGGAATTGCTTGAGGAATGTTGCGTAGTCGCTGTAGGAATTAGTGCGAGTCGTCTGCACATCTGCCTTATGGCGAGAGTGTCCAGAATAGGCTAATTGCGCTTTTAGAGCAACGTATTAAGTGAGATTTCAAATCCTTGGAAAATTTAAAGGTTCTCTTTATTTTTCCTTCGACCAGTGTTTCATTTCGGAACCCTGGACTGTACGCACGATAGTATTCACTTTTCGGAAGTCCGACGACGCTAATTTCTTTGCTTCGAAACCCTAAATTCAAGCGCTGGATGAAGACTTTTTCTATTCGGGACTTCAAACGAAGTTTTCGTCCGCATTGCCAGATTTGTTTCGATATTTCCAATCTTTCTTCAGAACAAAGTTTTGTCGTCTGACCATCACAGCAAAAAGTAGTTTTTCGGGACAGATTAAATTACACCGCTTTTCGGATTTTAGATATCGTTTTTCCCAAATTATAGATATTTGTTTTGAGTTCTGGAATTCTGTCGCCAGAATCTCTCTTAGAATTCATCGGTAAACGTGCTGCAAAAATCGGAATCGCGAAATTTTCATTTTCCCGCGATTTCACCTTCCTATAAATAACCAAAAATTCAAAATATCTTCTCATTTTCTTTCTTCAAGGCCGCGAGTTGTGGAGAGGAGAGGGAGAAGATTTTTTCGCCGAAACTTGACCGATCTTCGCGCAGTTCGTTCCTACTTCAAGGTATCGAGGTAACTAGCTTGATTCTTACCTCTGATGTGGTTTCTACTGCGTTTCTCTAGCTGTTTCTGTGCTCAAAGTTTCGAGCTTTTTATAAAACTGTCCGTTTTTCCTGATTTCTCTGTTGGGTTATCTTCTCTACGTGCCCAAGAGCCTAAAACCTTCGTCGGTATTCGCCATTATGGATCGAGTTGTCAAGGATCTGAAAAACTGTTTCAAAACCCTTTTTGGTGCACATTTTGAAACTTTACTGTCGAGAAGTCGTAATCTGACTTCGTGCCTTTAGGATTAGTTGTTACGAATGTCGTTAGGATCATTGCTGTCAAATTTGTTTTCCGAAGTGATAACTTTGAGGTTTTGAGCTTTTATTTTGGACCAAAACGCCCCTGAACAGCCGTATTTCAATCCGATTGTCCGAAAATTTTTCCGAAAGTTTCTTTGCCTTAGTTTTACCCTAAAACTACCTTGTAAACAGATTAGATCGAAGAAAAAGAGCCGGAGCCCTTTTTCCTTTATGGCCGAGAGCTATATCAAGGGGGGGGGGAGTTTTTCGTTTTCGAAAACTTGTCTTTTCGTATCCGATTGTTGTGTTCTAAAGCTTTAATGCTTTGTCTATCGTTAATTGGCTGTATTGTGATCGAGCTAATCGATTTTGTTTGGATTTCTGCTTTGTTTTCTCCGAGGTTCAGTTGAAGGAACTGTGGGTTTTGCAGAGCATTTGTGTGAAGGGAGTTTTAACCAAGAGGCTGGAGCAGCTCGAGGTTAGGGCAACTTACTATTAGCTATGACTGCATGATAGGCGTCGATGAATTCGACTTATGCTTGTTTTGATATTGATTGTGATGATGTACTGATGTTATGATGTTTTCCATAACTGTTGATTTTGAGATGTTATTGAATGGTGCGTTTTGACGCGACTTCGGAGTGGGGAATCATTGAACTGGTGATCTTTGATATTTCGGGTTAGATGAACAACCCTAGGCAAGTTCAAACTTGGGGTTTGAGACTTAGCCATTTGCTCGTATTCTTAGACTTTCCCCGGGAACTTCTTTTGGTGGGTTTTTGGGAAACTTAGACTTTGAGAAATAAACTCATAACTTGACTAATTCAATTCGAAATATTTTTATTAACGAATAATCATTGGAAAACTAAAGGGGAAAATAATTGCGAAAGACGGGGAAAAGTCGACTTTTGTTGTAAGTTTTGGAGAATTGCTGGACACCAGGGGGGGGAGGTGAGCCACGGTGATGATTGAAAGTCACCGAGTACTTTAGTACTCTTGTTGTTGGAGTTGTGTTGTATTGACCGACACTAAACTCTTGGGTTTTGTTATTGGAGTTGTGTTGTATTGACCGACACTAAACTCTTGGGTTTTGTTGTTGGAGTTGTGTTGTATTGACTGACACTAACTCTGGGTTTTGACTTTGGGTTTTGTTGTTGGAGTTGTGTTGTATTGACCGACACTAACTCCGAGTTGTGTTGTATTGACCGACACTAGCTCTTGGGTTTTGAGTTCTGGGTTTTGAGTTAAACACTTGTGTTGTGAGGACGATTCGATGTTTGGCTAACCATATTGCATCATGCATCATTTGGTTAAGAACGGGAATGCTTCACCGATGCATTATTCGATGAGGAACGGGAATGCTTCATCGATGGTGAGGAACGGGAATGCTTCACCAATGCATCATTTGACGAAGAACGGGAATGCTTCGTCAAGGATGAAGAACGGGAATGCTTCATCCATAGTGAAGAACGGGAATGCTTCACTAGTGGCGAACGGGAACGCGTCACAATTATCCGGATCATATTGAATTGCATTTCACGCATACATTCATCCTGAGTGGAATTGTGTGCTGTTTGCATTACTGAATTATTGTTAGAGCCGATAACATGCTAGGAATATATTTTTATATATATATAATGACATATATATATATCCCTAATCACATGTTGTCTGTATATCTACTCTATTCCGTGAGTTGACCCTAGCGCCTTGGCTTTGGTTTCATGTTTGTGTTTGGGCGGTCGGCCTGCTGCCAGATGTCGACGGTGGATTGGGTTCCGATGGTCTCTCCCTCGGGGGGATCAGGTTTGAGTTGGTGGATCGACATGCCCCCACCGCTTGGGTGATCGATCTTGTGGGTCATCGAGCGACGTACCAGGGAAGGGTCATGGAGGGCCGGACTCACGAGCGTGGACGTCTGACGAAGGGAGTTTTACGACGCATGGCTTTTCAGTTAGCTGTGGACTCGGTACTGGGAGGGAAGGTTTAGGCAGGCGTCATATTTTGAGTAGAGCTCTGATTCGTTTTGCTTTTGGGACAGGGTAGGTTCCCGACGCATGGCTTTTCGTGTGGTTATTTTACTGAGGGATCACGTTGAGTCAGTCGGACCATAGGGGTCTTTGCCTAGGCCATTTTGAGGCCGACTTTCTCCTAGTGGATTGTACTTATAATTTTCTCACTCACACGTCTGGATCTGTACATATTTGCCTACAGTCACACTACTTTGGAGTCACTGCAAGTGCGCGTGACATGGGAGTGCAGCTGAGGCTGTACATGTGTATATATTTGTATATCGGCTAGTTTAGTTGTTGGGTTATGTCTTTACTTTCTATTGCTTTTATTAAAAGAAATCAATCGAAAAAAAATTACCTGTTATCCGCTTAAAGTTTATTTTTGGTTACTAAAGTGACACCCGGAAATCGGGGTGTTACAGCTATTTACAGGCTCTGACCTCAATTTTATCTCACACAAATAAGAAGCACTGTGCTTAAAGAGTGACCCAAAGCAACGCTTTCGCAACATCTATGTTCACTCTGAACAGTAGAAAAGCTTCAGAAGATCTGAAGCCATACAAGCTCTGATATGGACTCAGTCACTTGAAGTTCTGAAGATCCAGACGTTCTGACAACCCAGACACTCTGAAGGTTCAGATGTTCTGATGCTGTAGAAGACCTTGAAGATCCAGAAGCTGAAAAGTGGAGACTCTGATGTCCAGAAGCAAGATGGCTCTGAAGACCAAGTACTTCCCTCTGAGTTCATAATGAGAAGGTACACGGTCAGAAGATCCCTGCTTCCCTCTGATTCTGATCAACAAGCTTCACAAGTTCCAACATGAAGCATTCCTCTGATCAGAAGTCTACTAGGTTAAAGGTCAAGTCACTTTCCAAAGTACAAAAGCAAATGTACTATCCTGACGACCTACCTAACATTCTCAGCCACAGCAGAAGCTGGAATTACCAGAACTACCCTCCAACGGTAGCATTCCCATGCAGCGTTCAAACCCTAATCCTTGGAGTATAAATAGAGGCAGAAGAATGAAAGATGCGGTTGGAAGAATCTCACACGCGCAAGCTATATTCAAACCTTCTAAGCATTCTTTCATCTTGAATTCATTGTGTTTACTATTAGCTTTTCAGAAGCAATTTCTTTGTAAACATTCTTTCTTAAACAGTTGTTTAGTTACCTTTAGGAGATCAAGTTTGATCGGATCCTAGAGAAGACTAAGAAAGTGAATCTTAGTGTGAGCTAAGTCAGTGTATTGTTAGTCACTTGTAGGTTTCAAGTGCAGTTGTAACAAGTACCTGATTAGTGGATTGCCTTCATTCTAAGAAGGAAGAAATCACCTTAACGGGTGGACTGGATTAGCTTGAGTGATTCATCAAGTGAACCAGGATAAAATCCTTGTGTGCTTTTCTATCTCTTATCTTAAGCACTTTATTTGTTCTCGAAAGATTTGCCAAAATCTTTAAGGTGGAAGTTTTATTCTGAAAACGTTATTCAAACCCCCCCTTTCTACCGTTTTTCATACCTTCAGTTCGCCCTCTGAAGTTGCCAGCAGCAACCACTCCTCATCACCTGAACCAAACCTCTCCCTTATTCCCTACACTTACTCTGGACCAACCACCCTCCTTGACCGCATCAATGCATTTAATCATGAAGCATCATTAAGGATCAGCAATGTGCATGGTCGCACTGACCTATGTGCAAGTCCAAACCTGGTTGTTGAAGAATGGGAACGTCTGTGTTCTTGGATGGTTGACCAAGTCCCTCTGATGATGGGGTTTCTCAAGTCTGAGAAGACAAAATGTGTTGAAGCCGCTACTCAACGTCTCAGACGAAGAGAACTTCTGGCTGAACAGTAGATAAGGGAACAACTCTATTCTGCTATTGAAGAAGCACGAAAGAAGAAAGAACAAGAAGAAGAAGCTGCACGGATTGAAGAAGAGCAACGTGAAGCTGCAAGGTTGCAATCTCTGGAACAAGCTGCTCAACTTCAAGCTGAAGCTGAGGCTCTCAGAAATCAAGCTTTTAGCATTGTTCCAGTTGCTTCTGCATCAGGTCAAGCTTCTCACTCTGATCAAGCTACAACATCTGTTCCACCTCAGTCAGATTCTAGGATTGATCTCATTGAACAACGCCTTGACACTCATGATGCCATTCTTCAAGAGCTAAAGCAGATGTGCACAGAGCTTCTACGGAGAACACCCATTCCTTAGTTTTTAGGAACTCTCTTTTCTTATATGTTTTTATTTCTTTGTTTTAATTTTCTTTCTTTTTAAACAATGTTTTCCTCACTGTGCTCTTTATGTTATGTTTTTCTATTACATTTCCCATTATGTGCTGCATATTAGTTGTTCATCATAAAATGTTTTAAAACTAACCAACAAACAACCGTTTTTTTATTAATGGCAATATCATACATTTGCATCGTTACAATTAAAAAGGAGGATTTCTCCTCAAGTTCCTACATTCTCTATGCATCGCTGCTTTCTCTAGCTCCAGACGATGCTGCTCATATTCCAGACGACTCAAGGTCAGACGAATCTCCTGCTTCTCAGGACCCTCTGCGATGGACATCAGTGCGTCCCCCACTTCCTGTCCCTCACCTTGTTGTCCAGCTCCTGCTGGAAGAGGTCCTGTAGCTCCTCTACAAAGGCAAGGAAGCCTCTAAGGATTGTGTCCATTTATGGACTCAGATCCATTCTCAATAGCCTGTTGGTCAGATCATATACTGTTGGCTCTTCCGGATGGCGCACGTTAAAGAACAAACTCTCATCAAATGCCTTCCTCCTCAGCTCTTCGATACAATCTTTGTAGGAAGCCATTACTAGTTGTGTTCTTCTGTATCTGGGATGTGAAGACTGTTATGCTTTAACCGCTATTTATAAGCTCAATTCAGTCTCTAGACGTTAATGCTAAAGCAGTTTCTCGAGGATAAGTTATTGGTAACTGAAGCTTACCTTTACTCCCTTGGCCTGTGGTAAACGTTCTGCATTTGCATTAACTCATTTCATTAATTCGCTAATTTCTTTTTTTATAGATCATAATTTCTTTCTCCATGTTTTTGAAACCTAGACCTTCTCTAAGGGGGAGTACCTTGTACTTCACGATAAGTTTTTCACACTCCAACCCTTTTTCTTATGACAAAAAGGGGGAGTATAACCCAGTTTTGATGTGTAAGCTGTGTTAGTGTGATTTCATTTTCTTTTGGAGAATTTAAGAGTTCCACCGTTATGACCATAGATGTGTCACTGGGCAAATACAAGGAATACATTTTCACTTCTTCTGAAGTGATATTGGTTGACTCTGATACCTTACTCTGCTCATGACTCTGAATACTTATGCGCTCGGATTATTTCATTTCATCTATGTCATGCGTTTTCACTCTGAACTCTTCTATTATTTAAGCTCAGAATCTAGATATCACTAATGTTTTCATTAAGTCTTAGATTCAGGGGGAGCTAAGCTCAGAATCAAGTTGTGACTTGGATTCAGAATGAGCAAAATAAACCATTCACATCAGGATAAGTCTATTTCTATTCTTTTTACCTTGAGTGAATTCAGTTTATTGTTTAAGAATTGTTCATCAAAATACTTGGTTTTGTCATCATCAAAAAGGGGGAGATTGTAATATCACGTTTTGATCATGTAGTACAACTCTATATTTTGATGATTACAAGTTAACGTTTTAGTATGAACAATTATGGTACTCTAACGTGTTTTTCTGAGTGTGTTCATGACAGGCTCTGACCTTGATATAATCTCACACAAATCAGAAGCACTTTGCTTAAAGAGTGACCCTAGCAACGCTTTCGCTATCTCTATGTTCAAAATGAACAGTAGAAAAGCTTCAGAAGATCTGAAGATAGTCAAGCTCTGATGTGGACTCAGCTCACTTGAAGTTCTGAAGATCCAGACGTTCTGATAACCCAGACACTCTGATGGCTCAGAAGCTCTGATGGTTTAGAAGAATCTGAAGATCCAGAAGCTGAAAAGCGAAGTCTCTGAAGTCCAGAAGCAAACAGGCTCTGAAGACCAAGTACTTCTCCTCTGAGTTCAGAATCAGAAGCTACAACGGTCAGAGGATCCATGCTTCCCTCTGACTCTGATCAACAAGCTTCACAAGTTCCAACACGAAGCATTCCTCTGATCAAAAGTCAACAAGGTTAAAGGTCACGTCACTATCCAAAGTACAAATGTAGTGTACTATCCTGACGACCTAACCTAACATTCTCAACCACAGCAGAAGCTGGAAATCCCAGATCTGCCCTCCAACGGTAGCATTCTCATGCAATGTTCAAACCCTAATCCTTGGAGTATATATAGAGGCTGAAGACTGAAAGATGCAGTTGGAAGAAACTTATACACGCAAGCAATATTCAAATATTCTAAGCAATCTTTCTTCATTGTATTCATTGTGTTTACTTCAAGCTTTTCAGAAGCAATCTCATTGTAAACAATTGTTTATTTTTACCTTTAGGAGATCAAGGTTGATCGGATCCTAGAGAAGACTAAGAGAGTGAATCTTAGTGTGAGCTTAGTCAGTGTATTGTTAGTCACTTGTAGGTTTCAAGTGCAGTTGTAACAAATCTCTGATTAGTGAATTGGCTTCATTCTAAGAAGGAAGAAATCACCTTCACGGGTGGACTGGACTAGCTTGAGTGTTTCATCAAGTGAACCAGGATAAAATCCTTGTGTGCTTTTCTCATCTCTTATCGTAAGCACTTTACTTGTGTTTCGAAAGATTTCTTAAAATCTTAAGTGAGATGTTTTATTCTGAAAACGCTATTCAAACCCCCCCTTCTATCGTTTTTCATACCTTCAATTGGTATCGAGCGCAAGTTCTGATTACCACACCTAACAGTGTTCAGTGATCCACGCCGGTGTGAAAAACAAATGGCTATCACCAGTGAAACACAAAAAGATGGTTACAATGCAAAGCCTCCTATGTTCGATGGTCAAAGGTTCGAATATTGGAAAGAAAGAATAGAAAGTTTCTTTCTGGGCTTTAACGCAGATCTCTGGGATATCATTGTGGATGGCTATGAGCGTCCAGTTGATGCTGATGGCAAGAAGATCTCCATATCAGATATGACTGTTGAGCAAAAGAAGCTTTACTCACAGCACCACAAAGCTAGAGCTATTCTTCTTAGTGCCATTTCCTATGAAGAGTACCAGAAGATTACAGATCGTGAGTTTGCCAAGGGTATCTTTGAATCCTTGAAAATGTCCCATGAAGGAAACAAGAAGGTGAAAGAATCAAAGGCGCTGTCCTTGATCCAGAAGTATGAATCCTTCATCATGGAACCTAACGAGTCCATTGAGGATATGTTTTCCAGATTTCAGTTACTTGTAGCTGGAAGAAGACCTTTCAACAAAAGCTACACTACAAAAAATCATGTCATAAGGGTTATTAGAAGTCTTCCCGAAAGCTGGATGCCTTTAGTGACTTCAATAGAGCTTACAAGAGATGTTGAGCATATGAGTTTAGAAGAACTCATCAGCATACTGAAATGTCATGAACAGAAGCGCTCAGAAATGCAGGATCTGAGGAAGAAATCTATAGCTTTGAAATCCAAATCTGAGAAGTCTAAATCTGAGAAGTCGAAAGCTCTCCAAGCTGAAGCAGAAGAATCTGAAGAAGCATCAGAAGATTCTGATGAAGATGAGCTAACTCTGATCTCCAAAAGGCTCAACCGCATCTGGAAGCACTGGCAGAGCAAGTACAGAGGCTCTGGAAAGGCCAAAGTAAAGATGGACTCCTCATCTGGCCAGAAGAAATCCTCAGTCAAGGAAGTCACTTGTTTTGAATGCAAAGAATCAGGGCACTACAAGAGTGATTGTCCAAAGATGAAAAAGGACAAGAAACCTAAGAAGCACTTCAAAACTAAGAAAAGTCTGATGGTGACTTTTGATGAATCAGAGTCAGAAGATGTTGACTCTGATGGCGAAGTTCAAGGACTTATGGCTATTGTCAAAGACAAAGAAGCAGAATCAAAAGATGCAACTAACTCTGAATCAGCAGTAGAGGAGGATCCTAACTCAGATGATGAAAATGAGGTATTCGCTTCTTTCTCAACCTCTGAACTAAAACATGCTTTGTCTGATATTATGGATAAGTATAACTCTTTATTGACTACGCATAAAAAGTTGAAAAAGGATTTCTCTGCTGCTTCTAAGACCTCTGCTGAACATGAGAAAATTATTTCTAAAATGAAAAATAATACTCTTGCCTTAGTAAATTCCAACTCTGTTCTTAAGAATCAGATTGCCAAGTTAGAAGAAATGGTTGATTGTGATGCCTCTGATAGTATGAATGAATCTAAATATGAAAAATCCTTTCAACGATTCCTAGCTAAAAGCGTAGACAGAATCTTGATGGCTTCAATTGTAACACCCCGATTTCGGTGGTGCCACTTTAGTGACTTTAAATCAATAGTGCGGAAAATGCGTAAATATTTTTTTCGTTTTCTTTTCAAATAGAAGACTCAACCCAAAGATAATAAACATAAAGTAATTGGAGATAGTGCCCGCAGGCGAATAAGTACATCCCATGGTCAGAGTCATGAGTTTTATGAATACAGTTTTCAAGAAGATAAGTCAGCCCCAAACGGCCTTCGAAAGACTTCCTATGCCCGACAAACTCCCTGTGATCCTCCTGGAAGAGAACCACACAAAAGCTAATAGTCGGGGACCTACCCTGCCCCAAAATGAGAAATGACAATCAGAGCTGTGAAAACAATCCCCCATATAATAAACTCCTAACATCGACCCTCATCTGATCATGCATGAAGTCCGGGTCCACATTGAAGGCTCAGTAGTAGTCATTGCGCTCAGGATCCTCCCCGAACTATGAACCATCTTGAATCAGTTGTTGGACGTCTGGCAGCAGGCCGACCGCCCAAACACAACCATACACACAAAGCCAAGGCGCTAGGGTCAACTCACAAAATATAATAGATAATACAAGCAACATGTGATGAATAAAGGGGTGTATATATATATAGGTTGTATATATACATATAAGTTCTGTATCGTCTACCCTAAGGTATATACATAACATGTTATCAGATTTCTAATAACAATTCAATATTCAATATCTCAACAATTCAATAAGTTATATCTCGAAAACACGATAAGCAATATATCAACGAATATAGTTAAGTGCATGGTGTGCCAATGCAATGTCATGCTCAAAATATGATCCGGATAAAATGTCACCATCTCGATGGATGGGACAAGCCAAGCATCTCGCTCCGCTAAAGCATCTCGCTTTTATGAAGCATCTCGCTCCTGTGAAGCATCTCGCTCCAATGAAGTCCGATCTGAGATCGTCCTTCGGAAAGCAGCACACTTTCCAAAAAATGTATGCATGAATGCAATATGGTTAGCCAAACAACAGAACAACCTCACCAAGGTACGCGTGTCTAGCTAGAGTACATTGTCTCTACAATACCCTAAGGTAAACAAAGAAGTGCTAGTCGCACTTGGTAACTTTCCTAGTCACTTTGGCTCACCGTCTCGATGGCCAACCAAACTGCTCAATGAGCAAAAGAATGCATCTCGCACTGAGTGACCTTTCAAGTTACCCTGGCTCACCATCTCGATGGCCAAACAACTCATCAACAATTAGAGAGAATGCTGCTCGCATTCAGTGACCTCTCGTCACAATGGCTCATCTTCTTGATGACCCAACCAACACTTAACAAACAAGGAGTGACATCTACACTCAGTGACTTCTCGTCACGATGGCTCATCTTCTTCATGACCCAACCAAATGCTCAAGGAGCAAGGAGTGTCATCCGCACTCAGTGACTGTCCCAGTCACAACGCTAGGATCGCCGACACTTCCCGTTTTCAAACTTATTTCAGATCCTAAGTCTTTTCCAAGAAATTGTTATTACTATTTGAAGATGTTCTATCTTTGGTTAATGCATTATGAATTTCATTTATGAAGTCAAGTTTCGTTTCTCTTTTGTTCCAAAACTCTATAAGTAAAAAGATCCCAATAAACCCAAGTAATTCCCCGGGAAGGTCTCGATCCTAAAATGACTATGGCTTAGACCTCCGGTCAAAGCCTGCCTAATATTTCCCAAACCTCGTCATTAGCATGGCATAACATCACGTTTTCCCCACACTCCGAAATCATATAATCAAGTACTATCTCAAATCAGTACAATTCAATAGAGCATATGCAAAACATCATAAACTCAACAAAAATAATGGCATATAGCTCAGTTCAATAACAATATCAATATAACAATAATTCAGTGCGGAAATCATAAGACGGAAACCGGTAAACGGCCGAAGCCTCTCAGAAAACGGAGACACACGTCTCATATAAGTTCAAAGCGATTAACGACATTCAATGCAATCTTCAATGTCAAACAGTATACAAGTCGAAGTTATTGACGCCTACAATACAAATAGCTAGTAAGTAAGTTGCCCTAACCTCGAACTCGTCCAGTGTGTTCAAGCAAGGCTCCTTCACAATCCTCTTTTCCTGCTCCAAGTGTTCCTCCAAACGAATCTTTGAGCAAACGAAGCGAAAGTCAATCAAAACAAGTCAATTCGGTCAAAACAATACTAACTAGCGTTAGACAAAGCTTAAGAAGCTTCAGAGTACAATATTTAAGCATGAATAGACGACATAACCTTTGTTCGCTAAAATGCGCATAACTTAAGCTACAGAACTCGGAATGACACAAAACCAAAGCCAAAATTTTGACAACGGAGAGAGCTTCGCTATAGCTCAGGCCATACAGACCCAAAAATTATTTTTGGACACGGTCCAATTACTACAAGTTTCGGCCAGTGCTAGAAACAGGGTTTTTCCAAACTTTTTCTTCGATCTAAATTAATTCCTAGGTATTCTTAGGCAATATCTAGGTCAGAGAAACTCTCAGAAAAATTATCGGGTCGAAAACTAACACAGGGGTATTTTGGTCAGTGTTTTTAGCTCGAAAACTCAAAGTTGAAATTTCTGAAAATAAATTAGATGGGTACGTTCCTAAAATTATTTAGAACAACTAATCCTACTGAGGCTAAGCTCAGTCGCAAGTTTTAGATGATAAAAACAGAAACTTTAGAAGAAATGGGTCATTTTCACAGTTATAGAGATCTAGGACAAACCGGCTGGAATTTGGCGATAATAATGACGTATTCTTGTTCTTGGGTACGAAGAGAATATTTTTAGACACTAAAATCAACCTATTTGGACAGTTTTACAAAAAGTTCAACTTGGAGCACAGAAAGACATAGCAAAAAGCGACGGAATTTAAGATCAGAAGAAAGAAATAACATCAGTACCTTGAGGCCTACGCGTAGCAACGTACAGAGCAACGATCAGGCAAGAACCGAAAAAAAAAACTCTTCCTCCTTTCTCCCTCAAGCTCACCCACGGCCAACAAAGAAAATGAAAAGGATGGTGTGATTTTTTTTGAGTTTTTGAAGTCCTATTTATAGGAAATTGAAAACGTGAGAAAATGATTATTTCGCGATTCCGATTTTTCCTACTGATTCCAACGTATTTTAGACACGATATTCTTCCCGCGGAATCTTCTAATTCTTCAAAGAAATATCAGTATGATTTTTGGTTTTCGAGGCTTGTTTTTAATGTTTACCGGCTTAAAATGCACTTTATGGTTTTGACCTCGGATGCAGAAACTTCCTTCTGAAGAAAGATTTGGAACGTCGATTAGAGTGGGCTCCGAACAGGAAAAGTCTTCATCATAGGTTAATTTAATAGCTCTAGCAAAACCAGGGATTCAGTTTCGGCAAACCTCCCGATATCGGAAATGAGTGTTCGTAAATTCCAGGGTTTCGTATTAATCTGCTTGTCGTAGGAAGGTATATGAGCAATTCTGTATATCACCAGAATTCTTATGACTTAATTTCTACAGTGTTTTAAGAGTACTTTGGCTCTATATAAATGCTCTCGTTTTAAGACAGTCATGTAAATGAGTCAAGTTATCGACTAAATTGACTACAGGGATAGAATTAATTAATCCATGAATTTTCTTCTTCATTAAATTATTTTTAAACAGCAACCACTTATGTAAATTCCTTTCACGTTGTATTAAATCCTAATTGTGAACAGGAAATTAATTAATTTATTCTAAGCTTTAAAAATCCAAGTCTCACATCAATGATCTATGGCGTAAGCAGAAATGGAATGTATTGCATTGGCTATTCTAGACCCAGTAGAAATGAGCCTCCTATGCCTAAGGCTAAATCCTTGTATGAACATTTTGTACCCTTTGGTACTATATTACCTGAATCATTACATGCTAAAATATCATGCTAAAAAGGGAACCTTCTCCATGTCTAAATATCATGCTAAAATTCCTTTACATAATCATGTTGAGAAACCCAAGGTGATCAGAACCTCTGAGGTAACTAACAAGAGAGGACCCAGAAAGTGGGTACCTAAGGATAAGATTATCTATGTTGCAGATATCCTTGATTGCTCCACTGAAACACCAATCATGGTATCTGGACAGTGGATGCTCGCGTCACATGACGAGAGAAAGGCGTATGTTCCAAGAGCTAAAACTTAAGCCTGGAGGCGAAGTTGGCTTTGGTGGCAACGAGAAGGGTAAAATTGTTGCTTGAACTCTGATCAGTCAAAGCTAGTTGAAAGGTTTACAGATTTGAGTATAATTGTTCCTGATAAAGGCAAAGCTCCAGAGGAAGCTGAGCCAGAGGAAGATGAACCAGAAGAAGCTGGTCCCTCTGATTCACAACCTCAAAAGAAGAGCAGAATCACTATGTCTCATCCTAAGGAATTGATTCTTGGTAACAAAGATGAACCAGTCAGAACCAGATCAGCCTTCAGACCCTCTAAAGAGACTCTGCTCAGTCTTAAAGGATTGGTGTCCTTAATTGAACCCAAGTCAATTGATGAAGCTCTTCAAGACAAGGATTGGATTTTGGCTATGGAAGAAGAACTTAATTAGTTTTCCAAGAATGATGTTTGGAGCCTAGTGAAGAAACCTCAAAGCGTTCATGTGATCGGAACCAAATGGGTTTTCAGAAACAAGCTGAATGAGAAAGGAGATGTAGTGAGAAACAAGGCAAGGCTAGTTGCTCAAGGCTACAGTCAGTAAGAAGGAATAAACTATACTGAAACGTTTGCTCCGGTAGCAAGACTGAAAGCTATCAGACTATTGATCTCATTCTCAGTGAATCACAACATAATTCTTCATCATATAGATGTTAAGAGTGCCTTTCTAAATGGTTACATCTCAGAGGAAGTTTATGTTCATCAACCTCCAGGTTTTGAAGATGAGAAGAACCCTGACCATGTTTTCAAATTGAAGGTATCTCTCTATGGTCTAAAGCAAGCTCCCAGAGCATGGAATGAGAGACTCAGCTCATTCCTTCTAGAAAATAAGTTTGTAAGGGGTAAAGTAGATACAACTCTCTTTTGCAAAACTTACAAAGATGATATCTTAATTGTGCAAATTTATGTTGATGATATTATATTTGGATCTCCTAATCCATCTCTATGCAAAGGGTTTTCTGAGATGATGCGGGCTGAATTTGAAATGAGTATGATGGGAGAACTCAAGTACTTTCGGGGTATACAAGTTGATCAGACACCAGAAGGAACGTACATCCATCAGAGCAAGTACACTAAAGAACTTCTGAAGAAGTTCAACATGACAGAATCTACAATTGCTAAGACTCCAATGCATCCTACATGCATCCTGGAGAAAGAAGATGCAAGTGGTAAAGTTTGTCAGAAGCTCTATCGTGGTATGATAGGATCACTTCTATACTTAACTGCATCTAGGCTAGATATTCTGTTTAGTGTTCATCTATGCGCTCGTTTCCAATCAGATCCGAGGGAAATCCACTTAACTGCTGTTAAGAGGATCCTGAGATATCTGAAAGGTACCACTAACCTTGGCTTGATGTATAAGAAAACATCTGAGTATAAGCTTTCAGGTTACTTTGATGCTGATTATGCTGGAGATAGAACTGAGAGAAAAAGCACTTATGGAAACTGTCAATTTCTGGGAAGTAACTTAGTCTCATTGTAACACCCCGATTTCGGTGGCGTCACTTTTGTAACCAAAGAAATAACTTAAGCGGAAAAACGTGAATTTTTTTTTTTTTTGATAATAAAATGAAAGACTGAAAGAAAATAAACTTCTCGACAAAAGGTAAAAGAAAACTAATATACCTCTACATAAATATATACATGCCCACACTAGTACCAGCCACATCGCGAGTAACCTCAAGCGACGGGTGACGGAAGAAAGTAACGCCCGAAGGCAATATGTACAAACCAAGGTAACCTGTGTCCGCAACACTAAACCTCAAAACTTAGAACGAATTGGCCCAGTGGCCTGAGAAAAGACCCCTAAGTCCAACCAGCTCTCTGTGATCTTCATAAGAAAACCACACAAAAAGCTACCGGCAGGAAAACTACCCTGTCCCAAAACTGAAAGCATGACGGTCAGAGCATCGACACTACTCCTACACTAATCCCCACTCGAGGAGCCCACACTAACACTCGATCCTACATGCTAGCGCGGTCGTCGTCCGAATCTGCATCCAGGACGACTAGGTCGACATACACAACACTACCCTCTCTGTCCACCCTGATGCGCTCCTGCACTGGCCTATTGGGCTCGGGGCCCGGAACAAGATCCTCGATGACAGCAGCTACAGACGGACTAGACTCCGTCGAGAACCCACCCACTGGCACCTCCTCAGAGGGGTCCTCATCATCCGAAGATGATGGTGGTGGTGGTCCTCCCAGGCCGGGTCCACAATGCACACCAGGCGGCAGGTTGAAGCTCACTATGTGTCTCCTCATCACCCCCTCCGTCAAGCGTCCGAATCGGTCAACACGGTCCTCCATGATCCGACCGGTGTAGGTCGCACGGTGGCCTATGGGGTCGACCACCCATGCACCTGGGTCGTCCTGATCAAGCATCTCGTACCTGGTCCCCCCCGAGGGGCTGACCATCGTAAACCAATCCGCCATACTCATCTGACAAATGGCGTAGTCCGCCCAAACACACACAGCAGACGCGAGGGTCAACTCCAAAGAATTATATAAATAATAAAACCAGATATAATATAGGATAATAAATATTTGCCTCTCAGGCTTATAATTTTAGGGATGACTTCCTAGGGTTGCAAGTATCATAATGAATATAAGAAATCATAATAACAAATAGCATGCCTCAAATATGATAAACAGGTACCAATCACACTCAGCAACTAAGTCAGCATGTATGTTGCATGAAATGCAATGCTGGGTAACAAAATGCATTCCGGAAGAAGGATGGACATCAACGAGGCGGCCCTAACACCAGCCACGGTGGGTACCTTCCTGCTCGCGTGTCTCTTACACCACACAAAAGTAGTCAGATCAGCAGTGAACCCGTAGGTCTGCCATTCCGTCTGCTACTGAGGACCACCGTAGTGTCCTAAATATGGAAATCCGGGTCTTATGACCATTTTGGAATCCACCGAGGTCCGGTATCACGCCGTGTATTAACCTCAAAATGAGTGCATGAATGCAAGTGATTAGCCAAACAACGTCTCCGACCTCACCCGACACGTCGCCACGTGTTCTAAATAACTTAAAGTCTCTAAAAAAAAATACCCTAAGGCAAATGTCGATTCTGCGACAAAATGAATTAATCAAAAGAAGAAGAAGATACTTTGGAACTCATGGTTCCCGGCTAAACTTTAGATAGCCAATCAATAAACTGCTCATCGAGCGAAAAGGTACCGAAGTGCTTGGAAACTTATAGTCTCCGGCTAAACTTTAGATAGCCAAACATTAAACTGCTCATCGAGCGAAAGAGTACGATTTGTACTTGGGCTAAACTTTAGATAGCCAAATAATAACCTGCTCATCGAGCAAAAGAGTTTCAACATACTCGAAGACTTGTATATTTCCTCAAAACGTGGACTCGACGACACTTCTCATATTTCCCAAACTAATATTCAGGCTCTAAGCTCTTATCTAAGGGTATTATTATTGTTCAAAGGATTTAGAAATTGATTAATGTCTTAAGAGTCTTCCGTGATAAAATAGTTTTCATTTTAATCTTATAATACTTCCTAAGAGTTTTCAGAGATCCCATAATCTCAAATAATTCCCTGAGAAGGTCTCGATCCATTAAAACATAACAAGGTCCGAACTCCTTTCGTCCTTTAAAACTCTCTCAAAATCTCATAAAAATTTGGCATGACCTGCCCGTAATCCTCACTCCTCAAAATCTCAGGTACAAGTGGAATAGCATAAATAAAACAGCTCAGTCAAAAGCATAAACAGCATATTCCAACACATCCTAAGTTAACCATGTGGCACGTAGCATGTGAATCATTTAGCACACAATATCATGGCATCAAATACTCAGCAAGGTCGGCCGAAGCCTCAGAGAACAATTCAGACATTTAGCAATTTAGTGCATAACACATAAATCAAGTCGAATTTGTCGACCCCTAAAGCATTTTCTAGTAATTCAGAGAGTAGCCCTCACCGGTGGGTCTTCCAGCTTCCTCCTCCAAGTGTCCTTCACGCTCTTCTCCTTGTTCTCCAGGAATCTCCTCAAAAGAACCTTAAGCAAAAATCACAGAAATCAACACCAAGAGTCAGAAACTCAGCAATCAAAGAGTCCTAGGGTCACACGGTACACTACAACCTCCGTGGTACGACAATCTAACGCGTTAAGACAAGTTTTCGAAAAATCGGATTCTTCCCCCCCCTTGATATAGCTCTCGGCCACTTCCTTTAATTGGGAGGGTCGATTTTTCTTCGATCAAACTTGGTTCCTAGGTTAACATAAGCCGTAACTAAGACGGTTCTAAGCTCGGAAAAATTTTCGGATCGAAAACTGATATAGGGGTAGTTTGGTCATTATTTTTAGCTCAAAATTTCAAAATTGGATTTTTGAAAAACAAATTGGATGAGGACGTCCACAACGACGTTTATGACGAAAAATCCTACTAGCACTAAGCCAGGTCGATAGATTTCAGCCCAAAGGTTGCGACTTTGCCGAAAAATGGGTATTTACGGTAGAAATTGATCCCGGCGGCATTTCGTCGACATTTGACAAAATCTAATCCGCAGAACACGCTCAGGAGCATGCAGGGAAGAAGTTTAGACACTGAAATCAGCGTATTTGAACAGTTTTTTCAAAAACCTCAAAATTTTGAACTCAGAAAGTCGTAGGAGAAGTGGACAGAAAGGACGATTCGAAGGAGAGTATAGTTTACCTACCTCGAGGTCTTCGATTAGCGACGATCGGTGAAGCAAACGGGCAAGAAACGACGAAGATCCGGATCTCTCTCTCTCTCTTGATGCTCGCGGGTTTGGGGAGGGAAATGGGTAGTTTTTGGCAAAAAATCAAATTTTTGAGCTATTTATTGGTTTTGGAAAATGCGGAAAAATGATTTTTTTGCGATTCCGATTTTTCCTGCGCGTTCCTCTGCGCATTCTAAGATAGGTTCTGGCGACAGAATTCCAGAACTCAAAACAGGATTCTTGGAATTAAACCAAATGATACCAAATCGGTGTGAGTCGGTTCAAGTCGGTTTATCCCGAAAAACTACTTTTTGCAGTGATCGTCGGATGAGAAAACTTCCTTCTGAAGAAAGATTAGGAATGACGAGAGAAATAGGAGAACGCGGGTGGAATCTTCGTTTGCAGCTCCGAATAGAAAAAGTCTTCATCGTCTGTCGATCTTAGGTTTCTCGAACTATCAGGGATTCCGTTTCAGCAAACTTCCGAGAATTGGAATTTGACGTTCGTACTTTCCAGGATTTCGCATCGAAATAATTGTTTAAGGAAGGAAAAGAGAAGTTCTAACATTTCTCTGAGGATTTTTGGAATTAGTTTCCATCGTGTCCTAAAGCGTAAATTAACTATTCACTAATACCTTTGACCTAGGATTAAGCGTATGTTAGTCGTGCTATAACTCTTATCGGTTTTTCGATAAATTCTTGGACTTTTCCTGAACCTTTTTCCTTCACAAATTTATCTTAATCAAATAAACTCTTTTATTTTATTCACTTATCCAAAGCGTTAAAACTTGGGCCTTACATTACTACCCTCCAAAAAGAAAGTTTCGACCTCGAAACTTATGGTTCAGTAAAAAGTTCTGGGTACTGTTCCTTGATCTTTTCCTTCAGCTCCCACGTCGCATCGCCGGTGTCCTTGTTCCAAATAACCTTCACTAACTCGATCTCTTTTCCCCTCAACTGCTTTATCCTTGTGTCACCAATGCTAATTGGCGGTGTCTCGAAAGACAAGTTATCCTTCAACTCAATGTCATCCAGCTCGATAACATGTGTTGGATCAGCAATATACTTCCTCAGTTGTGACACATGGAATACATCGTGAATGTTTGATAGAAAAGGCGGTAGTGCGATCTGATAAGCTACCGGTCCTACACGACGAGTAATCTGATAAGGTCCAATGAACTTTGGCGTAAGCTTTCTTGACTTGATTGCTCGACCAACTCCTGTAGTCTGAGTAACTCGCAGAAACACATGATCTCCTTCTTCAAATTCCAGGGTTCTGCGCCTTTGATCTGCATAGCTCTTCTGTCTACTCTGAGAAGCCTTCATCTTCTCTCTGATCTGTTTAATCTTCTCAGTCGTCTGTTGCAGAAGTTCCGGTCCTACTAACAAATTCTCTCCATCTTGATACCAACATAAAGGTGTTCTACACTTGCGGCCATACAAAGCCTCATACGGTGCCATGCCTATGGTCGTATGAAAACTGTTGTTGTATGTGAACTCAATCAGTAACAATAGGGTATCCCAACTGCCCTTGTTGTCTAACACGCAAGCTCGTAGCAAATCCTCCAATGATTGGATAGTTCTCTCAGTTTGCCCATCAGTCTGTGGATGATAAGCAGAACTTAATCTTAGCCTCGTTCCCAAAGCATTATGAAGAGCTTCCCACAAATGTGAAGTAAACTTCGGGTCTCTATCGGAAACGATACTTGTTGGCACTCCATGAAGTCGCACAATCTCAGCTATATATATCTCTGATAGCTTCTCCACGTTGTACGTGGTCCTCACAGGTATGAAATGAGTCGACTTAGTCAGTCGATCCACGATTACCCAAATCGAATCATATCCTTTTTGAGTCCTTGGCAATGCCACGACAAAATCCATCGATATGCTATCCCATTTCCATTGAGGTACATCCAAACTTTGTAGCATACCCGAAGATTTCTGATGTTCCACCTTCGCCTTTTGACAGGTTAAACATGCAGCTACATATTCTGCCACTTGTCTTTTCATTCCTGGCCACCAAAAATTCACCTTCAAGTCCTGATGCATCTTTTTCATTCCAGGGTGAATGCTCAACTTGCTTTTGTGACCTTCGTCCATAATCAACCTCCTTAAGTCAGGGTTGTTAGGTACGCAAACTCTACCCTTACACCGCAGGATATTGTCACTTCCTACCTTGAATTCCGGGTCCTTACCCTGAATTACCAAATTCCTTTTTCCGAGTAAAAATTCATCTTGTAACTGTTGGTCTCGGATTTCCTCCATCAATCCATTGGTAATCCTGACCATTCCAAACTTCAGTTCTCCCTCGGATACTCCCACATCTAAACTCAAATCCCGAAATTGTTCCAGCAGTTGCAGCTCCCTAACCATCATTGACGAGATATGCATCTTCCTGCTCAATGCATCAGCAACGACATTAGCCTTTCCAGGATGGTATTGTAAGGTAAAATCGTAATCCTTGAGAAATTCCATCCAACGTCGTTGTCTCATGTTCAACTCCTTCTGGTCGAACAAGTACTTCAAGCTCTTGTGATCACTGAATATGGTGAAATTGCATCCATATAAGTGATGTCTCCAGATCTTCAACGAAAACACGATGGCAGCAAGTTCTAAGTCATGAGTCGGATAGTTCTTCTCATGAGTCTTCAGTTGTTGTGAAGCATAAGCCACCACCTTCCGATGTTGCATCAGCACACATCCCAAACCTTGATGCGAAGCATCACAGTACACTTCATACGGTTCCTCTGGTTGCGGTAAGACGAGTACAGGTGACGTCGTCAAACGTTCCTTCATTGTCTGAAAGCTAGTTTCGCACGCTTCGGTCCATGCAAAAGGTTGATCCTTTCTCGTAAGTTGGGTCAAGGGTCCAACGATCTTGGCGAAATTCTCAATGAAGCGACGATAGTATCCCGCCAAACCGACAAAACTCCTGATCTCCGTCACGGTCTTTGGCCGTTCCCATGACAACACAGTCTCTACCTTTGCTGGATCCACAGCTATGCCTTCTTTAGAGATCACATGACCTAAGAATTTTACCTCTTCGAGCCAAAATTCACACTTAGAAGGGTTGGCGTACAGCTTTGTCTCTCTCAACACTTGTAAAACCTGACGCAAGTGCCCTTCATGATCTTCAGCATTCTTTGAGTAGATCAGAATGTCGTCGATAAACACCACGACAAATCGATCTAAGAATGGATGGAAAGTCCTGTTCATGTAATCCATGAAAATGGCAGGTGCGTTTGTCACCCCAAATGGCATCACTAGATACTCATAATGTCCATAACGAGTTCTGAATGCCGTCTTTTGAATATCCTCAGTCTTTACTCTGATCTGATGGTAACCCGACTTCAGGTCTATCTTTGAGAATATCGCAGCTCCTCGTAGTTGATCCATCAAATCGTCAATTCTAGGTAACGGATACCTATTCTTGACGGTCACTTTGTTCAGTTGTCGATAGTCGACACAAAGTCTAGATTTCCCGTCCTTCTTCTTCACCAATAAGACGGGTGCTCCCCAAGGTGAAACACTTGGTCGGATAAATCCCTTCGACAGAAGATCCTCAAGTTGAGACTTCAACTCCACCAATTCCGCAGGTGCCATCCGATATGGTGCAATCGAAATCGGTCCTGTTCCCGGTACGATGTCAATAGCAAACTCAATGTCGCGTACAGGCGGCAAACCAGGTACATCGCCAGGAAAAACATCCGCGAAGTCCCTCACAACTGGAATATTACTCACTTCCGAATTCCCTTTACTCTCCAAGCTTAACAAAACTGAATACTCTTGAGATCCTTCATTCAGAGAGACGCTAATATGATTGGCGGATAGATACTCGGAAAGATCCGAGTCAGGAAATACCACTCTCTTTCGGCTGCAGTCCAGAAGACAATGGTAGTGGGACAACCAGTCCATCCTTAGGATAACATCTAGGTTCTTGAGAGTTAGGCACACTAGGTTAGCATGGTAAACTCGATCTCTATAGGTT